>NW_010258121.1:0-3029 GCF_000690775.1 Eurypyga helias
TCCCTTCTCTGCCCAGCCTGCCCCTACATAAAGCTGGGGAAGCTCTGAGGAAAAGGTGGCAAGATTATCCATCTTTCCTGCCTTGATTATTCCTTCCCTTGTGGTCTCAACTGTCCAAACTGGTTTTAGCCGCTCTAAGCAATAGGTGATTTTTCCAATCGCTTGATGTGCGCTCTGTATGTCAGAGTATTTTCACTGCCTGGGTGCTTTTCTTTACATTAATACAGTTCTTTCTAGTTATTTCCCAATACTTTCATCCTGAACACTTCATAGAATCATAGAATGGTTAGGGTTGGAAGGGACCTTAAAGATCATCTGGTTTCCAACCCAATTTTTCCAATTTCCTTTTTCCCTGAGAATTTCTGCCCTTCTCCTGGTCCTGCCCAAGAGAGCAGAACGTGACCCCATCAGCAGTGTTTGACAAAACTGGGCCTGTGTAACTCCTTACAGTTCTTACACGGATGATTTTCTGCAAAAAGCACAAATCAATCAGATAAAAGGTGAGTGGCTGCTCTGTGCATTTACCGACGCTGTTTTCTGTTAATCAGACTTACAGACTGTCACTAAAGAGAGCAAAGAATCTTGTGGAGTGCGTGAAGATGGCAGCAGAGAGCGGGGTGCTCCCCGGGTACCCAGCAGGACAGATGAAGAAGCCAGAGCCGAGGCGTGTCAAGGCCAACTTGAGCCGGGCTCGCGCGGCGTTTGCGGGGCTGGGAGGTCTGTGTTTGAGAGACACATGCTGCACGACTTTCTGGACCAAGCCATCCCCGAGGATGAGCATCCTTTCCCATCGGATTGTATCCCAGAAGATGAAGCTGCTTTTGCCGTCCAGCCACACAGTGAAGAAGAATATGAAGAAGACATTATAGAACCACGAACTCTTAACGAAATAACAACCATAACGGACAAAACGAGTCCCTGGTCGAGCGTGTTGTCGGAAGTGGAGCAGCCCGTAGACTCGCGGCCTGAGGATCAGCGCTCGATGGATATCGACTGTTTCCCAAGAGGAAGCAGCAGACGGAGCAGCACCGCGTCCAGCCTGCCCCAAGGTGACGAGCAAAGCACACTCACCACCCTCAGCCCACGCCTCGGCCTCCACGGGGCCGAGAGCAGCCCTTGGGCGGTGGCAGGTGGCTTTCACAGCTCGAAGAGCGGCGCGGAAACGACTGGGAAGGAGCTCTTTCCACCTGCTCGTTCGTCAGAAGTGCCTCAAACATCCGGTGGCGCCGGAGAAAACGGAGATTGCGACTGGGATGGGGCTTTGAACGCTAAACCTGCAGAGCAAAATTTGGAGTTGGGTGCAGCCTCTGAACAACCACTGGCATTTCCACCAGATCTTGGCTTGCCCAATCCAAATACCACGGAAAGTGAGGAGGGAAGCTGTGAGGTTGTACGCGAAGATGGTCAAGACGAGGAGGAAAGTGGTTCTGGTGAGCTCAGTGTTAGGAGCGTGTCAGCCCACGTGGGCTCAGAGGGACACGCTGACAGCTTCTCTGATGACAGCAGTGAAGACCCACTGGAAGAGTCCGGAAAGGCTGTCACACCAAAAATTGTCGTGTATCCTTTTCTGCAGCACACGCCGCACCCAGGAGTGTGTCCTGTTTCTGGTTAGAGTCTTGCTGGCCTCGGGAAAGAGAAATTCCCTGTGTGGAGCTCTTCCCTGTACACTGAGTCTGGGACTGGTGACCTGGGAAGGTGTTGGAAGACCCTGTTGTGTTGTGTTTCACACCACGTGGGGATAACTTCCTCACAATTCCTGACCAACATACCCTGTGATCCCTGCGAGTTCACAGAATCATGGAATGGTTTGGGTTGGGAGGGACCTTAAGGATCACCTAGTCCCACCCCCCCTGCCATGGGCAGGGACACCTTCCATAGCCCAGGATGCTCCAAGCCTCATCCAGCCTGGCCTTGGACACTCCCAGGAATGGGGCATCCACAGCTTCTCTGGGCAACTTGTCCCAGTGCTCCCACCCTCTGCGGGAAGAATTCCTTCCTGATGTCCCATCTCCATTTCCCTCTTCCTGTTTAAACCCATTACCCCTTGTCCTGTCACTCCCTGCCCTTGGGAAAAGTCCCCCCCAGCTTTCTTGTAGCCCCCCAGGCACTGGAAGGGGCTCTGAGGTCTCCCGGAACCTTCCCTTCCTGTTTCATTGTGGGTAGTTTCAACGTGGCTTCTCGCATTTTTTCCGTGTATTATAGGTCCCGTGTTTCTAAAACAAAAGCAGTTTATTAAAAGGAACATAGTTTATTATACTTTTGGAGTACTTTGCCACATTTCTTCCACGGATCCCAAACCTCACCTTCAGTTTCACCAGGCTGCGTTGGAATTTTGGCAGGATGAAGTACTCCACAGACACGTGAGGTATTGCTGTAAAGCAGGCTGGTGCCCACGCTCTGGGAGGCCAGGTGAGAGCACCAAGTCTTCAAAACAGTAGAAGATGGATGAAAATTTCATTAGATTCACCACCTGGGAGCCTTTAACCACTGTTACCGTGAGGCCTGTTCCACATCCGCAGCTCCCGTGGGGCTCTGTGCGACTCCACGCTGCCAAAGGTGGTTCCTTAACAGTTCTGCTCAGACCTGATCCTGTTGTTCCTAACTTCTTCCTTCCACCCCAGCAGATGGAAGCCGCCATGAGACTGCTCAGCATTTCTTCCCAGCCTTCCGCAGCTCTGGAAGTAAGTAGGGGACATCCTTTCCTTTCCTGTCCTAGCATAACGGAGCCCGGTCGTTAAACAGGAATGAAAGTGTGTCTACCTGCCTTTGCCTGTCAGCTCTCAGGCTGGAGGTGAGGGCTTCCAGATCAGGTCAAGGAGAATCATTTCTGATACCTCTTCTCCCTGTGAGAATCATTTTCAGCGTTCGTGGCGATATTTATGCGTTTAGGTTAACCAGATTGTCTGTACAGAGTAGGGAATGTTGCTCTTCGCCGCCGGGGTCAGTGGAAGTGGTGGATGGTTGCTCCACACTTTGTGCTGTGGTGTGAGGTAAGGTGCCTGATTTCATGGAATCACGGAATGGTTTGG
>NW_010258122.1:0-18511 GCF_000690775.1 Eurypyga helias
CCAGCATGCCCGTCTTGGAGCCAGGATGGCAGGGTACAGCATAAAGGGCTCTTATCCTGTGGTACATGCTCAGCAAAAGAGATTGCTGTTTGTATCAGGGCTTTTTACCATTCCTGTCTGTTACACTGGGAAGCAGAGAGCACTTCTGTTGTGGAACATCTACCAATAATGAAAGATCTAAAAAGAATTATGATTTTGGTCAACATTGTCATAGAAGCCATTAGCGCTCAATTTTGGATGTCCTGCTTTGAAAGCCTAGTCCCTGTCCCCATCCACATTCCCAAGCTCTAAAAACAGTGCTGGTAAAAGCACAGTGAACGGATGGATCCAGCCACAAATGAAGAGCAGCAGCCGCCCCGGAGAGGGACAATGAGGCCTACCATCTTGGGAGAGCGAGAATGAGGCCTACCATCTTGGAGAGCTGGGCTGCCACTCTCAGACTCGAGAGCCTTCGCACACCCAGAAACTTCATGGAGAAAAGCAACCCTAACACCCTTCTGACAATGCCTGAGACTCCTGCATGGGGAAGAAGTTGGAGGCTCTCTTTTGAGGGGAAAGTGACTTTTTGGGCCAGGAGGCCAGTGCCTGCATGGAAACAACATCAAATATCCCAGAAAGGTTCATCTGAGCCTGTCCCTCTCAGACCCCATTTATCGTTTACAAAGGGGAAGGCAGGCCCCACACAGGACCACAGGTAAAGCAGAAGAATTAAGGCCTTCCTTCTTTCTGTATCATATAAAAAGATAAATTGTACATAGACATTTAACAAAATTAACTCCAAGGAGCACAGGCCAGAATACTGAGATAAGACACATATATCCAACTCTGCAAGGACTGATGACCCTGGGGTGCTTAAGGGAGCAGCTGAAGCAATCTCTGAATCATTAGCAATTATCTATGAAAACTTGAAGACAGGAGAAGTGCTGGAGGATGGGAACAGGGCAAAAATGCTCCCAGGAAACACAAATCAAAACCTGTCTTGAAGGACAGGTTAACGGACTGTGGACCCAGCCAGCCCAGCTCTGAACTTTGAGAGCTGGAACAAAGTATTAAGTCAACCATACAGAATACAGGACAAGAAGGTAAGGAGCAGTGAATATGGGCTTGTCAAGGAAAGATTTTGTCAGACAAACTTTATCTTCTTCCTTGGCAGCATAATGCACCTAAAGGATTAGGAGGAAGGAGTACACATGATATACCTGTAATTTTGTAAGGCTTTTGGCATACTCCCTGTAATGTTTCCAGAAGCAAACTAAGAAAAGAAGGTCTAGATGGAATTACTATGAAGTGGATGAGTAATTGAAAACAAATGTATTTTCAAGAATTATAATCAGTGATTTCCTGTCCATTCAGGAGAACATGTCTAGATGGTTCCCACAAGGGACTGTCCTGGGCCCGTTTCTATTCAATATTTTCATTAGTAAGTTGCATAGTGGATTGCAAAATACACAGAATATTTGCAGAAGACACAGTTTGGAGGCAGAGGATTCTGTTAGGACTGGGACTCAAAGTTATCTGAACAAACTGGAGACATACAGTCTGAAAACAATAAGGTGAAATATGATAAGGACAAGTGCCGAGGGGCACAGGCAGGAAGAAGGCAGCATATAAACATGTAGAAATTAGGGAATTTCTGGCTAAGTGACAGTAGAGCAGAAAAGGACCAGTGGCTGGTGCAGGAATCAGTAAAGTAATACTGCTGAAGGGGTGGGGGAATTACAGAAATCCTTTTCATATGCATTAAGAGGTGTGTACTATGTAAGACATAGTAGGTAACGACCCCAGTCGGTCAGTACCGGTGAAGATAGCAAGGCTGCTCAATCTCATTTTGAACAAATCACTTCAGGAATGATAACACGACATCTGTGATGGCATGATGGGAGAAAGAGGACATTCAAGACCTCTGCCAGTTCTCATTTCTGTGATTCACAAACAGTTCCCCAGTTCCATACAGGAAGGTTCAGTCTGATTTTCAATTCAGTCTCACCTCTCATGAGTTCACTGCATGTCACGTTCAGCTACACTGTGACTGCTTCATTCACTGCAACAGATGAGACTGCTTTGTACAGCAGACAAGCCTTTTGAGTGTGAGTAAAAGCTGATGGAGAGATATAAATAAAAGTTACTGTAATCTACATATATATAAATTTAAAAATAAATTCATTGAAAAATGTTCCTATCTTAAAATCTGGGTTTTCTTTTAAATGCAAATGTTTCAGCTATGACAATAATCTGCAGATAAGGGAGCTGCTAAGCAAAGGGGGGTTCTCAGTGCTATTATGTCCTGTATAGAAAAATTTCTTGATGCTTTACTGTAAAATCATGCAGCAAGATAGAATGGATGAGCTCAATGGGATTAGGAAGTAAACTTGCCCCCATGACAGAAGCCATTAAAGAGATAAGGTCTACAAGGACTACCTCTTCCTACCAGAAATATTTAAATACTTGGCTGCACTGCTTGCATTAAAAAGGAAATGGTTTAGACAGCTGATGAATGTCAAAATGTCCTTCCAATGCCTTCCGGGCAGTCTGTGCTTCCTTCATTTCTCTTATATCTTTAATGAGCAACTCTGACCTATGGTACTCCATGCCACCCTGTCGGAAGAACAAGTAGGGGTTTACTCAGATGTCCCCTGAATTTACCTGATGTCTTTTTGTGTAGCACAGCTTTCCTGATAATAAACATGCTGGTTAGGAGGGTCAGGGTGGCTGACAGGCTTGGTAACAGTAGATAGGTACTGAAATGAAGGCAGCTGCTTTGTCTATGAAGTCAGGCAGCATCCAAGGCAGCCAGCTTACCAGGACCAAGGATGCAGGAGGAAAAACGTTCCAGCCTACTGCTACAATACTGATACCCAAAGCATCGCAGAACACACAGCACAGCAATGCCTGGGTGCTCCTGGAGCAGCCACAGGCCATCAGTCACCTGCATCACAGGCGTGAGGCTGGCTGAAGGCTTTATTCATGGGTACCAGCAAATGCCAGGCTTATCCAGTGGAAGATGCTTTCTCCTGCTACAGGCAGTAGCAGGAACTTCCCATCTGAAAAATTTAGAAATGCTTTCTTTCATTCTAGCAGCATATGGCTACTTGTAAGCTTTACTCCAAACATTCCTGGGGTTTTCTTCTCTGAAGTCCTTGAAAGCTTCCTGAAGGCTGACGGAAAACAGTTAGATGTGTTCACCAGCGACAAGGACACAGTGTAAAATAAACTCCCACATCGTACTTAGCCTCATAAACACTCCTCTTCTGAAAATCACTTCTCTCCCATAGCTAGATGAAGTGCTCTGCACCTTCATGGCATCGTCCTGGGACTCAGCCCCAGGCACCGTCTCTTGAGCACCGATGAACTCAGGGGCGCAAGGTCAGCAGACAGGATCAAAGAATCAGGCCCACCGCATCAGCGTTTTCACACATGACTCACAAATTTGGGGTGCAGAAAAAGCGTAGCAAAACTTCTACCAAAGCGCACATTCGGCGACATTGGGAAGGACTCAGCACTGAGCCGAGCAGAGAGTATGGCCACAGGAGCGCCACCAATGCGGGGCAAAGGCCCAGCCTGGGGCTTGTGCATCACACATCCTTCAGAGACTCAGATTTATCTGGAGGAAGCAGAGCTCAGTTATAAATAGCACTGGATAAGGCTGGCCCTACTTTCAGCTTGTTTCCTTCCTGCTGGGATTCGGATGCTCTGCTTTGCACAGTGTTTCACCAGGAATCTGCTTGTGTATTTCCCTCACAGCACTTCCCGCTGTATTTATTACGCTGGTATGTTAACAGCCGAGGGGCGAGGAACCAGACATTAGACTCTCACCTGCTCGTCCCGTCAGTGGCCATGTTCCCATGTCAGACACAGCATGCGACTGAGCAATGGGTGCCAGAGGCCAGCAAAGCGCTGAGGTACGTAACCAATTGCAATTCACAGCTTTTGGTTTCAATTCTGACTGTGCTCATCGAGCAAGATTTCCAATTTAGAGACAAAATATGAAGTTCCCCGTTCTGCGTGTGGGGAAAGCAGACACACACGGCGGGCAGGCTCGCATCCAAATCCCCAAGCTGTCAGATGCTGCTAAATCAGAGACAGCATCTGTAATGTGCCTGACAGAAGGTTCCCATCATCACAGGATTCAGCAGGCTTGCAGCAGGGATGGGGAAAGACATCCCCAGGACCTGCCGGTTGCTGAGGGTCCCAGATCCTGCACTGAGCCATGGCAGCTCACCATGGTTCCAGGGATGGGAGAAGTGTGGAAGCTGTGGCCAGTCCCAGCTCCCACATCCTGCTATATATCCGTGAGACCTTGCTTGCACCCTCCCTGCCAAGCTTGCCTCTGTCCCTGCCCTTATCACCCTCTTATCTCTGTATCACTCCCTTCAGAGCAGCACTCTCTTGTTTCACAGGCTGCATCAATGCTGTTAAGAGCCATCCGGTCCATATGCTTTCTACACCTGTTTTGAAGATCCAGTAATGAGCCGTCACATTTTAGGCCAACAAAAAACCACTTTTTTTCCACTATGATGCAACATAGTTTCCTGATTCCTATTAAATATTTAGTTAACTTTTGTGACTGCTGTAAAGCAGTACAACAGGATTCAAAGATCCAAGCAAGCAAACAAATGCATTACAACTTTTCTGCCCTTTTAAACCTCAGGCTAACATTTTCCAATATCCCAAGACCTCCAGGGACTCTTAAATTTTATAAATGAAGTTTTCTTCACAAACACTAGCACTAGTACAACTAACAGGCAAAGAAATTACTTATACTTTCCTTGCAGAGACCAGAAAAGAAATAACCTGAAAAGCCACAATAAGATGGGTTGTAATGTGAGGAAAAGGAAGAGGAGGGAGAAGAACAATATACCACTAGAGGAGAATCTATTTAGCAAGCAGCAGTGAGAGCAGAAGGCAGAAAGTAAGTTCAGCATCTGTATGAAGTACAGAATGAAAAACAGCATCAAAGCAGAAAAAGCTCCTTTTCAGGCAAACGTTACATGATCTGCAAGGGATGCTTTGCAAGAGAATTTCTAACCCACAAGAATCCATACCCAAAGCACAGTTTAAAAATAACCAGCTACAGAAACTGAATCTCCAGAAGGAACAGCCTGATACCGTCTCGAAAAATACAACATCGAAGTTAAAAGATCAGTCAATTTGTTCATTACTGACAAAGATACTTAAGAAAAAGCATTTGGACGCTTACCTTGCCTAACCTTAAAATGGCTCAGAAAGTGTCCAAAAGGTTTTGAACAAGGTACAAACATGCTGAAAAGATTTTATCCAGTATTTCTGCCACTGCAGTGTCTTGCACTTTCCACCACCTCCACCATGCCTAAATGAGCCCAAAACTTCTGGATGAATGTCTGTGTCTCAGCAGAGCCTTTCTTAAAACTGGCGACACTCGACTCTGTGGGGGACAGGGTATCCTCCAGCAAGGATTTGACTCTGCAGTGAGTTCTCCCAGCCACTAAGGACAAGAAGAAGCTGATTTTGAACCTGTTTTCTAGGGCAAGCATATGGCATCCCTTCCCAAGCACAGCCCTTCCTACCCACTCTTCCCTCCAGGAGAGGACATGGGAGCAAACACATGACAAATGTTCATGGGCCACTAAATGCCTCTTGGTGCTGCAGCGAGGAGTGGTGTCAGGTCCTCGACAGACACAACTGCTGCTGCAACAGCCTGTTACCAGGCACAGAGTTCAGTGTAGGGAGCAGGACTGCAGCTAAGGACTGCTCCAACAAGGAAGCCTTTTACAGATTGAGATCTCTGGATCCCAAATGCACCCTGGCTGGACCATGGATGCTCTTTCCACTCCTCTGTACTCCTGAATGACTCCTGTACTACTGAATGACTGAAGTGACCTCTCTAGTGAATATACAGTGGCTTCCTTTACTTCTAGGACATCAGAGGTTAATTAGACTTTTTGCCCTGTGTGCACTGTTCAAGGTATGCAAGACAGGGCTGGTAGAAAGAAAGAGTAGAAGAAAGCAGAGGCTGGAGAGGAAGGTCCTCTGTGCAAACGCTGCACTGACCTAGTATGAGAGAGGCAGTTTGTTTGCATTACTCTAGAGATTTAGGGTTAAATGACTCTCACCATCAGATTTCTGTTCTATTACCTCTTCAGGCTACATTCTCCACTTGCCAGCTTGCATCCTAATGCTCCTCATCCCCATCTTGGTCCAGTCTCCTTGGTTTCAGGTCTCTGTTGCTCTCCTTTCTTGTCCAGATTTCTGTTTCTCCTCTAGAGTTACCCCCTTACAGTATCCTCAGGGAGTTGAATAAGGGTTTGTTTGGTTTGTTTTTTTTTTTTTTTCCCCACAGAACTACCCCCAGCAAACAACTTTTTTGTACACCTTAGCAGCGAAGGCAACAGGAAGGGCATTGAGCCTGTTCTGAGACAGCTGATCTTTATTCTGACCTTGATAGCAACCTTCTGTCTTTTCTTTTTCTTTTATTTCTTTTGCATCAAACTCTTTGTTTGCCTGAAGCCAAAGGAACAAAATATTATGTGAAGCAGTAACATCTCAGAGGCAATGCAAGCTGCAAAATCTGTTTTTCTGACTGCAGATGACAGATTTAGGAGACTGCCCGTCATCAGAAATGAAACAATGTGCTGGTGTGACAGTGGATTATGAACAAAATGCTTTTTCTTCTCCTAAGTGCAGACAACACAATCAGCTTCCTGGAAAGGCCTTTTCTTGTGGAGTTGTGCCCAGCAGCACAGAGTGGGGTGAAGAACAGCAGGTCATGCTGACTTTAAAGAGATTCTGTAGCTGAACTCATTCACTTCCATCAGCAAAACAAGACCTCAGTTAGTCTGGGGTGGCTTCATGCACTGCTAAGATTCAGTGTAGACCTATTTAAGGACTTCGATTATGACATAAAAAGTAGAGATGCAGAAAGGATCACACAATTACAGGGCAAACTGCAGTGAGCAAGTCTCAGGTGCATTTTATCTGGTTTATATTGAGATGGTGACTTCAGCAAGTTCTACTGGAAAACTATTCTGCAAGCTGACACCCCCCTAGTTCCCTTTGGCAGTTTGCAGACTAGTAGCCATCCTGCCTTGCCCCTTCTGTCCTCACCACCAGCGTCACGTTTAACCTGAATGGCATTTGATGAAGAATTAGCAAGCAGTGAACAGCCCTTTCTCCTCCCATGCACAAATGTAAGGCAGAAAATAATTCTTCCAGGATGCCATCTGAAGCTCCATGGCATCAGCTCCTCAGGGAGTCCAGACCAGCTTTAGTAAATTAACAATGAACCAAGTTGCTTTGAAAACCAGTGATCTCTCCATAGCAATTCCAAACCATGCTGTACACATGGGCAAGCTTGCCACAGCTGAGATCTGCTCTAAGCACAGCCAAAGGGAACATTTGAAGCCAACACTCCGCAGTGGGAATTTAGTAATTCTGACGGCAAGCAAGTGAAAGAAAAAAATTTCCAACCCTCTGCAGCAGCATTGGCTCTGTACTAGTCCCAGCGACAAGCAGAAATAAAGTCCTTTTGGTCTGATATGAAAGTGAACTAGAAGCACACAGTGGAAAAAAATCTATTGAATAAGATGTGTTTCAGGAAGGAGATTGAACAGCAGAAACAAACATTGACACAGCAGATACTTTCAGTTATCATTCCCTGTTTCTGAACTGTTCCATCTCCCAAACGCTTCAAACCTGAAATATTTAGTATATCCCAGTGATGAAAGGTAAGAATAAAAAGTGCTCTTGTCAGTTGTAGATGAACCCTAATCATCTTTTCTTAAAAAGAAGAGAAAAAGTAAGAACAAAGCTCAACAGCTGGCAAAGGGAGAGGTTCTATGCTGAGAGCCCCTTCCCAGCAGAGTGTCACTTGTCCTCAGAGGAGAAGGGTTTGGGTGACAAAATCTAGTCAAGTTGTCCCACTTCAGCCAAGCCCTGGGATTAAGCCACTAGGACTTGCTTTCCAAGAGTACTCAGTGCTGGAGATGATGGGAGTGTGAGGATTGTGCTGACTATTTGGAGCATTATTTTGATTAAGGTGGGGTTTAGCTTAACTCCATGCAGGCTTTTGTCCATCAGAACATGACAGGTTTGACACAGTTTTCTAGAAGCTGACTCCTTTTAAGCTGGTGTTCTCAGTCAAAGGCAGACACCAACATTCACTGGCTTCCTGTAAGATCCAAGGTTTCTGTGGTATATTAGCCACATTTCACAGCATGCATATAAACTCACATGTCTATGTATGTGCTTATTCCTTTCAGGCTTTGGATCTTACCTGCTAATAATGAGTTAGCAATGTGTAATTTAAAACAAGCCAGAATTTTCCATTATTTACAAGGTATTAGCATGCAATACATGGAAGACAATTGCCAAATCTAAATTAAGCCATTGCTATGCTCTTTGAAAATATGGGCAGCGGTATCTGGCAGACAAACTTATTCTTAGGTAGCAGAATTAGAAAATTTATATAATTCCTTTTTGCTTTTAATAATGGACCAGGTTACATCAGCTTTTTTTTTATGCAAACTTACTGAGATATTACTAAGTCACTGGAGATGAAATGGCACAAGAAAAGAGCTGTCAGCCTGCTTTACTCACTTCCCATTTTGCTTCCATTGTGAAAGGCCCGTATTGTTTCAAAGGGAAGGAGCCATGCAGCACAGAGAACAAAGGCTCCTAATTGTTCAGGAGAACTTTGTTACTTTTCTAATTGGTCTTCAAAGTCATGGGCTTGCTGTCTCTACAGAAGTGAAGGCTGCATAGGGTGGTCTAGACAAAGACCAGTCTTCAGACTAGTTGGGACGTTGGTGGGGTAGAATAAAGCATCTTTGAACTAAGCAGGAGAAACAACGCCTCACTTTCTAGAATCATTTCATGCTGAATGAAGAATAACAATCCAATGTCTCAACCTAACAGATAGTCCTTCATGTTTCTTTTCCTCCCACCAGATGGAGAGAAAACCTTTTCTAAACCTTTCAGCTGATATTGACAAATGCCTGTGGTTCAGATCTTTCCAAGAGAGGTAGAAGCTCTTCTGATCACTGTGCAATCATCTTATCACTACCTGTGCTCTCTAGTTTCGTAGCAAGTCAAACCATGAAGTTTACTACAAGTATTGTTAACTTTATTGCAGAGGAGAACTAAGAATAAAGATTCTCAGCAGCCAACCTTTGAAAATAAAACTGGCAGGAACTACAGTCTACTCATACCTACATCTATACATACCCATGGACTAGTTTCCTTTTCAGACCTGTCTCCCTAGAGTGCCTAATGACTTTTTTCACCTCTGAGTCACATTGCTGCCAAGTGGTATGTAGAAACCTGCCTCCAAAAGCCCTGAACAGACTGCTTCTACTGCTGAAGGTACCTGCTCTGGTCTGTAGGGATGAAACCACTAAGCGCCCCCTAAGCATACTCTGTCCTTCGCAATATCACCTGGGCCACAAGAGATCTGGGATTACAATGTCTGTAAGATGCAGTAACAACTGTTGACTTCCCACAGCATGCTGCAGCAAGGCCATGAAAAGCTGCACATAGGACTTGCTATTTTGTCAGGCTTTTTTACTGGAAGCCTAAATGGCAATGGGAGAAGCTCGGAGTTCTCTGTGTGTATGTGCCTGACACACTGTATTGTGATAACAACCCATGGCTGGGGTACCATGTTAACCTGTAAGAAGAGCTAAAGACATTTGCTAGAGGAAAAGCTTTGGACAGACAGGCAGCAAATATAAAATTCAGGTTTTCTCTGAAATGTTACATTTGCATAACCTCTGTTTATAGCAAGCACCAGTGTTGCTCTTGGCATATTCCACATTCATCTGCAGTCCCATCAGGATCCTTTGATTTCTTGGTCTTTCATTGGAAGATGCAATAACAAGGAGCCATGGCTGGGAGACAATCCATGCATGGCATGTGCCAAAGTACAAGGGACACTGGCAGTGTGCCCAGAGGTATGACAGCATTAGGCAGCCTAAATCAGGTGACAGCAATAGCTAACAGCAGCAACACCTGTAGCTCAGCCTAGGAAACCGAATTACACACCTCTGCACTTCAACAGGCTCACACAGACCATGCTGAAATATGTGCTGCCACACTTTTACTGCTATGAACGAGATCAGAAACGCACATACCTTCCACTGCTCCAGTCTGAACTCAGATTTCGCTGTAGGCACAACTATATAGTTAGCTGGATGTAGCAATGGGTTCACCCCAGTCCTTCACATTATTATCCATCTGGTGTCTCTTCATGACAGATGCCAGAGCGGCATTACTTTAAGAGCATTACCTGCACATCACAGTCCTTAATTTACTAGAATACTCCAAGGTCAACTACAAGGTAGTGTGTCTTGAATCCCAATGTCAACCAATTCCACAGGCAGCTGACCCTGTATTTATTGTGCCCAATGGAACTCTCTTTCAGGACTGATATATGTGTTTTAAACACTGCTCGTCACTTGCTGCCCAGTGATTTTGTATTTGGAACATAAATGCCATTGCATTCTGGTATATACAGAGGAGACCAGTTCCTCCCCAAACAGAAGTCATTTATAATAATGAAAACTAAGGAGAAATAGTTGTTCATAGCAAATTTTTGCTGACATGTTTATTTTCTGTTGAGGGCTAGGGATTCATGCAATTGCTTTGCCTTTCTGCAATTTCAAAATTAGCTTGAAATACAACTTAAAAATTGATCACTAATGCATGTATTAAACCAACACCTTTCCCCATACAGCACTTTTCCTGCTGTGCCCAAACTCAGCCCAATTAACAGACCAGTTAGAGGAAAGGAAAAGCACCTTACCTGCCACACTGGCTCCGTATGTTTTCCTGACTTAGCACTACTCTTGTAGCTGGGCTGGGAGTGGGAGGTTGCCTTCTTCAGGTTGTAGATGGCCACATTGCCGTCATAGAAGCCCACTGCCACAAGGTAGGTGTGGTCATTATGGAAGTCCAGGCACATGATGCCACTATCACTGCTGAAGATGTACTCTGGGAAGGAAGGGTTCTTCATGGTGTAAAGCAGGAGCATGCCATGGCCCTGCTTCATGAAGTCATCTAAACAAGGAGGATTTGCTGTTAAAACATTTCCCAAGATCCTCTACTATTGAGACATAGAGTCTGATACCACTCATGCCTACGACCAGCCTGAATGCAAAGTCACTTGGGAAGGACACTAGCCACAAGATCAAATGGTCATGTTGGAACACCTACATCTGAACCTCCTTTCCTCCACTGATATGTCATTTCCAGGACATGGGGACAATGTACTTAAGCAGAAAAAAACACTGTTTTGGCCATTTCTTTCTAGGAGAGAGACTTGAGAAGCCTTGGAGGAAAGGTGCAGAGGAAAAAGAGTGTGGTGGATGTTTCTTTCTTTGGGCTAAGGTTTCACTAATATTGCAGACATACAGGCTGAGCCAAAGATAGAGGCGTTTCAATTTCTGTATTGGAAATATTTGGTATTACAGCCTACACTGCTTCTTCACAGGAAGGCATTTCACTGAAGCATCTGTAAATCATCATATCCACTGCCACTACACCTAATTGCTCAATGCAGAAGTCACTACAGCTTTATTTTCTGCTTATGTCCAACATCTCCTTGCTTGACACAGAAGCTCTTTTTTTGCCAAGACTTTCAATTTTCTTTTCTATTTACTTTCACCTTTCCTTTGTGCTGCCTGAAATTAGCTCTCCCTATTCTCAACAGGACCATCTTTCTTTTTTTTTTTATATCATGTCCTGACTATCTCTGCAATTCTATGGTTTTTTGCTCATCTGAAAAACAATTTCCAAATTCTTATAAAGGGGAAGAAAAGCTGTTGATGTAGATAAGCTCTCCAGAAGCCAAGAAGGAGCTTTCCTAATCTATGAAAACAATGCTGTCTCTGAGAGCATCCTAGCCATCTCTCCAAGCACTTCTTCTTACTGTCAAATGCCCTCTGGCACACAGTACATGGGAAACAAATTTACTGCTTTCTGTGCTTCAAGTACTCACCATACATCCTATTTCCAGGACAGTCATCTCCTTTTAAAAGTGCTTCCTACATTTCCTAACATTCTGACCAGCCTGCAGGATAAGGACTTGGTAAATGTGTAACCCAGCGATAACACTAACTTCAGAGAACGCTCCTTGGCAGCACGCGGATCCCAAATCAGCATGCAGGTACAGACACTGCTCACCTCAAACGTACCAGGGCCACACTGAGAACATTCAAAGAACCACTACAGAAACTCACGCGCCAACAAAACGATTACTGCTGCTTTGTATTCGGATTGTGGAAATACTCTATTTTGACAGGTATCTCTGTACACTGAGGCCAGGCAGGGAAAATGGCTTCCTTATTTTACAGAAAGGTGCAATTCCAATACTGGCATTACTTTAAATATATCTGAGACCAAATAATATTTTCAACATTTTTTTTGGAAGAGGGAAAAGCTTATTCCTAGAATTCTAGCTGAAAAGGAAGTGAACTTGTTTTCACCATCAGAGATTTGCTCTGTCCTTTGAATTCACAGCATTGTCTTTGTTTCTAGCCAAGTAATGTAATTGAACTGGTATTAAGTTGAGGTCCAGTCCTGATAAGGAAGAATCTTTCCTCTCCTCAGGAGCAAAAACACTTGGGAAGGCTGTGGAAATGACCTACCAGGAGTGATTCATAGCAGAATGAACTATGAAGCAAAATTGGTTAGACAGCCTTTGAATTCAACCTGTTTCATGCTTTTATTTCTCCAGTCAGTTGCATTTCCATAATATCTGCAGTGCACACTAATTCTCTGTCTGTTGACACTGTGTTGAGAGTCCTCAGACCCCTGTCCCCCAAGCCCCCTCCACAAACAGCAGAGCAGACACCCCTTCAGAGGGTGTTCAGCCACCCTCTGAATCTGAATCGGGTTTTGGAGGTGATCCTCTCTCCCCTCATCAGGCACTATCACAGGCCATCACATTCCTCAATTAGAGATGATGGAGCAGGACTTGATTGGGTAACATAACTCAGCAGCTTCAGCAACTCCACCCCACAGGGGAAAAGCAAGGTCTTGGGAAGAAGCTCTGGCAGAGTGAAACATGGGATGTGGTTTGCAGACCCAAATGCAGGTCTGCATGTGGCTGGCCGGCTGTGTGCTCAGACTCTAAGCTCCTGCTATTGTCAGTAGAGATCAATCAATCTACTTCACTGAGTGTAGAGAACTCACATCGAAGAAGATCCCTACATTTGGTCTGCTGATTTACTCTCCGGGATCCACTGACTGTAATGGACAATGACAACCAACTGTAATGACAACCAGCGCTCTACTGGTTGTCAAACCTACCTTAATTCAAGAGCTGAATCCTGCTCATTGTCTCCTTTATGTCATGAAATACCACGGATGTGGGTTAAATCACAGATATGTGAATGCTGGACATAAGGCTGGATAACATGATTGCTGAAGTACAGCCTTTTTCTGATGAAAAGTAAAGCGATGAGAATAATCCTCAATTAAGACTGAAGCATGGCACATAAATTGCAGTAAAACAATAACCTTCTGAGACTAGGCTTATAAATCCATTTCAATGAAAGATGAATTCTCATCCACACTACTAAACTGTGACACACCACCACGCTCTTTAATAAATGGTAAAAAAAAAGAGGGTTTATTTCATTAGCGTTATTCAGTGTTCCAGAATGGCAGGGACAGCACACGCACAGCAGCATACCTGTGGCACAGCTTTGAAGCATGGCCTTTTCAGGAGAAAGGTTTGTTTTTTTCAGTAAAAACTAGCAGAGCACTGCAGTGTGCCCCACGTCTTATGTAGTCACTCAGGATGCTCCCTGAAAGGATGTTCAAGACCACAGAGCACACAGCAAAGCAGAGGGTTCAGACCCATGAGCTGACAACGGCTGTACCACTGCTGGAGGTGAAAGCAGCAGCTTCAGATCTGAGACATCTTCTCTGCACCGCATGGATGCAGCAGCACGGACTGGAGGAGCAGAGAGTATCTGCCCCATGCAGACCCACAAAGAGAAAACTGGCTCTTTCTCTGAGATACAAGGGCTGGAGATACTACAGATATCAGTTACTCTGACAATCAATGCCAGAAGGAGTTTTCTTCTACTTTACAGGAGGATGCAAGGCAGCACAGCAAGAAGAGGAGGGTGAGTTGTTCACCTGAGCAGAAGCTAAATTTCAGACCCTGGCACGTAACAAGTGTCTGTAGGAAGAGAAGTTTTGTTAATGAAAGATGCAGATGGTGTGATTACTGGTCTTAACCTGGAGAACTGAGTCAGTAAGCATCATATGCAATCAGAAATAGGTTTGAAACCAACTGTTACTGTTGTCTACAATACTCATTTGCACTGGCATTTAAAGCTGGACAGATTCAACCCAACCCCTTTTAAGAAAATCCTGATTTAGTGGTAGCAAAGTACCTCAGAATATCATCTTGGTATCACCAAATAGTTAATGCAAAACAAAAATCTGAAAAGCATTTAAATATTTCATGCTTACTAAGTGTCTGTTTTAACAAATATTTCATTTACATTTTTCCTTAGCTGAATTTAAAAGAATCAGCAAATGTTCAATATCAGATCAAAACACTTTATTTGCTGGACAGATTTTTTTTTTTTTTTTTTTTTTAATTTCTATCTTTCCCTTTTGAATCACCAAAAAAACATGGACATGCATGGTTTCCCTCTATTTCCTCCAAAATGATTAGTGGCTGAACCAGTGTGCTCAGTGCAATAGTATCCTCAAGATCCTCAAGTTAGAACTACAATGCTTGGGCTAAATCCTGCATTCACATAGTAAATCTCAGTGTGGGAACCTTCCATGGTCACAAGTCAAAAGTAGAGATTTTTATTACAAAAGAAGCCAGTGCCACAGTTTCTGGTGTGATAAACTGGCAAATTACCTTACCTTTGGAGGATTTAAAACCCCAAACACTGCAGCCTTAGATCTTAGATCCTGTGATACATGGCTTCCTACAAACCCAGTCCACCAGCTGTCTCACTGATATGGCTCAGACCACGAAATCACCATGCTAAAAGGGACCACTGCTGCTTAAAATCTGTACTTTGTCCTCCTAGAGTCCATCTAAAAGAAGCAAGATGGAGAAGCACAGTTGTGAACAGCTGCTTGTTTCTAAGCATCACAGCTGCACAAGCACATCTACTCTCCTTTCCTAGATATGTCCATGCTCTGATGAGCTTGCTGGCTGGATCTCTATCCTTTGGACTTGGATTTCTGAGAAGACAAGGGAAGGGGCTGACTGTTTTGTATACTCAGTTAGGCAGTCTCCTCTGGGGAGAGGAGATCAGTTCCAAAGACAAAAATTGTGGTACCCAAAAAAATGGCTCAGCTGTTTACTTGCCTCTCAGATATATAAAGTGTAGAGGACAAAAAAGATTATCTGCAGGCCAGCAAATTTCTCCAAAGAAATTATTATTATTATCCAGGCCTACAAAACCCTGAGCAGAGTCCAAGAATTTGCCTGTGCTACAGCTTGTATGGCACAGACAGATGACTGACAAAGTCACAAATTAATGAATTCTCAATGTTTGGGTTTTTTTTCTGTCAGTGAGCAAAACCTGTGCAGCATGGCACTGAGCACAGGCTAATCTACCCCACTGTGAAACATGCTGGGTGAACTTGTGCTGCTTCAGCAATACTCTCTTCCTGGCTTATTTAAATAGCTCTGCCAACTCCACGCTTTGCTGCGGTCACAGAATGGGTGTGCTGTAAGAAAGGAAACGGCTGGCACTTCGAGCTTAACTGTATGCCAATAGTTCAGTAAAACCAGGAAAGAACACATCTTTCCAAGCTGCTCAGAGAGTTTGGGCATGTGTTGAATGTGTTTTCAAAGGCTCTTGACGACCAACAATAATAACTGGAAGTTTTATAGCACTTCACAGTGCTTTAAGCCTGTATCTGTGGCACCCCTTTCTACAGCCAAAGAATCAGAAGGGCCAGTGAGTGGAGGGGACTGCCAAAGACACTACAGCAAGTTGGAAGAATGGGGAGCAGAACTGGGATTTCACAGGGCTCTGCTTAAGGTGGCCCTACCCCAGGATCCCCAAGAAATTTAAACTGGGATCACTAATGCCCATCCTACTCCTATTCCCTAAAATGCCCAGAAATAGGCAAGCCTGTTGCTCTGTTGATGCAAGCCCTGATCACTATGGATCTGGCTGTGAACCACACTGTGGACAGGGAAAAGACTAACACTGAACTTTCCAAACAGTCCCTTCCCAGAAAGTAAAATGTTTTGAAAATTCATTACTGTGTAGTTCAAGGCCAGAAATCCTAGGCTCCTGTATTTCACAGCTCACAGATGTTACTGGTATATCCTGTTTTGAGCCCAATAACTTCATTTTGGGTAGTACATGCATACTTCTTTTGAAGATCTCAAGAGACAGAGAAGACACTGTTTTATTTTGCAGATGCCATTTTGAGTGATTAAATAGCTTCGCCTAATTCCTTATTTGACTTATCTGGCCTCCCACTGCTCATTCTTACTATGCCTATCTTGATTGGATAAAGGACTTTTTTCATATCTGGTGCTTTCTCTTCATTAAGATACTTTAAAACTGAATACTAGTCACCTTTCAGCATTCTTTTGATAACCTTCACAGCCTGAACTGAAAAATCCCATTGATTTTCACCAGCCCTGCACTGAGACCTGCTCAGCAAAAAGCCATGAGCCAACAGGAGCTTTGTCACACCAGAGGTGCTGCCTTCACAGCTGCAAAGAGAAAGAAGCTTCTCAGTGGATGTGGAGAAGAGTAGAATATCAAGAAACTTTCCACAGATATGTGAGGACATCACATAGCTAGGGTTTGTGTTAGGGCCAGACAAAATTCACTTGCAGTCCAAATTTCAACTGGATATTGTCCTCTCTCTACCTTTAGGGCACCTTCTCCAACTCTTAATTCAACCTGAGCTCTTTACTGACTAGGGACAGTTTTTCTGCATGCTTTAAGAAACTTTGTCTTCAGATCTAAACATAATATTCCAGTATCAGTCTCACTAATGGTTAAATCATATCTCTGCTGCCACTCAGGACTGCCTGTTTGCACTCCAGGATCATGTTCACCCTCCTTGCCAAGATATCACACTGAGAACTCAAATTTATTGCTTGTCCACAAAAGCCTTTTTTTTTTTTTTTTGAGCTGCTGCATTCCAAAACACAGCATTCCTCCTTGTTTAGAGAGGTATAATGTTAAATTTGGCTGCATTAAAATGCATTTGGTTTGAATAATTCCATCTTACCACAAGATTAATCACTCAGTATGACAGTCCTGTTCTCAGCATGATTTACAACTCCACCTGCCTTCTCTTCAGTCACACGTTTCCTCTGCTGTGAGTTTGTGTTTCTATCCAGAGGACTAACGAAAACAATGCCTACCTCCAGGGCCACCATGGAACACAACAGCACCCTCTCTGAGACATTGTCTCAGATAATAACTCTGCCGGTATTTATTTTCTGGCATTTGTCAGTGTAAGTTGAACCCCTCATGTTGGGACCACCTGCCCTGGGTTGAACCCAGCCAGGCCAGGCACTGCCCACCGCAGGGAAATACATACCCTCCACTTAGCAGCCTTAGCGCTGCACAATCTGCAAGCTCTGAGCAAGCCCGTCAGTGCAGTGGAGGGAAATAGTAGATCATTTTGGTTTATGCTGATTCAGATGTTTGAATGTCAAATTTCACATTCTGATTGACACCTTCCACCAGCTGCTGGACGAATTCCTGCTACTCCTGAGCAAGTTAATGTTATTAGCTGGGGCTCTGTCTAGGAAGCACAGAACTTGCAGTACAGACAGGAGAGGAAAAAACCCAGAATTTCTAAGTCTTTTGGACATTTTAGAAAAGGCAAAACTGACAGATGACAAGGCAGGCTGTAATTTCTACATGACCTGAGGCCGTGTCACTGTCCTAGTTAACTGCTGTGGGCTCTGCACAAGTCAGAGGCAAGACATACACCTCAGAAACACAGATGGGTACGTAGAAACAGCCTTTAAGAAAATGAGCTGTCAGGTATGTTTGCATCTTAGTCAAAAACACAGTCTGGCAAAGTAATACAAGAAGGACCACAGTCAACTGGGACAGCGAAAATGAGAGCTTTAGGAAATGCCTGGAAGAATGCGCTGTTTTGTCATTGGATGCGAGCGCAAAGGCTCAAAAACAGACAAGAACGGGAGAGAAGGGGATGCAAAGATGTAGCTACTTTCTGAAAAGAGCAGGAGGATGTGGCTTGCAGATCAGCTCTGCCCTGGTTCACATAAAGGCGAGCAGGTGAGCACTGAAGAAAGAGAAAGGATAGGCAACTGGGTTGAGTTTGCAATGCTGTAGGTAAAACCTGACTTTCCCCATTATGATCAGACAGAGTGTAGCAGGCACTAAAATTTTTAATTTTCTTCTTTAAATAAGATAACCATAAGGGCTTGGTCTTACAGTGTGAATAGTAATTGTCCAACGGCTCATATGTTATGAATGCTAACTTACACTCTGAAGATGCTCACATAAAAGGGAGAGAGACTCATAGAATCACAGAATCACGGAAT
>NW_010258123.1:0-5910 GCF_000690775.1 Eurypyga helias
GGTGGGGCCTCACCAGTGCCCAGTAGAGAGGGGCGGTCGCTGTGCTGTGGGGCAAGCAGGCAGTTCCTCTGCCCATGACTGGCTCCTGGCTGTGCCCAGGCAGGTTATTTGGCTCTTTGCTTTGGTTTTCCATCGCCACAGTGGGCATTTCCCAATGTTTGGACCTGAAGCTGTGTGATGAGTGGAGATAGGTCCTGTTTGCTGACCCAGTGTGAATCATGGAATGGTTTGGGTTGGAAGGGACCTTAAAGATCATCCAGTTCCAACCCTCCTGCCATGGGCAGGGACACCTTCCACTAAACCAGGTTGCTCCAAGCCTCATCCAGCCTGGCCTTGGACACTTCCAGGGATGGGGCATCCACAGCTTCTCTGAGCAACCTGTTCCAGTGCCTCCCCACCCTCTCCAGGAAGAATTTCTTCCTGATGTCCCATCTAAACCTCCCCACTTTCAATTTAAACCTGTTACCCCTTGTCCTGTCACTACAGACCCTTGCAAGAAGTACACCCCCCAGCTTCCCTGTAGCCCCTTCAGGCACTGGAAGGTGCTATAAGGTCTCCCCGGAGCCTTCTCTTCTCCAGGCTAAACAAGGTGAAGGTGCTTATCGCTTTAGACAGTACAGCACCTGAACTGGCTTCCTCAACCTTCTCTGGGCCCTGGTGCTGGTGTGCCTGCTGTCCTGGCTGCATCATCCTGCCCTAAACATCCCTACCCAAGGGATGGTGAGGCTGTGCCGTGCCCTGTCCCACGAGGCAGGGCACTGGGGCTGCAGGGCTGTCACCCTACATGACTTCTGCTGCTGGGCTGGTTTGTGTTTTGGTCAGTCCTCCCCTTGGGGAATCTCCGTCCTGGGGAGCCCGAAGGCTGCGGGGTCGCAGGGGAAACCTTCACCCTGGTGATGTGTCCCCCAGAGCGGTTGCTGCGCTGCACCTGGGGATGGATGCTCAGACCCTCTCCCGGCCGAGGAGTGATGGAGCGTGGGGGGGCAGCGGGAGCGGCTGTGAAACAGCTCGGAAACGCGGGGGTGAGGAGCCGGAGGGCGGTTGGTTTGGTACTGGTGTGCTCTGTGTGAGCTGGCAGCCAGCAGCTGGTGTGCTGGGGCCGGGCAGCGATGCAGCCCACCGAGGGGGTCTGCACCGACGTGGGGGAGCAGGGGGTGGCTGCCCTGCATGGAGTGCTTCCGAGGAGCCGGCCGGCAGCCTCGTTCCTGTAAGGTGGCGGTGCTGGGGTCTTGCTCCTGCTTCTGGGTACGTCCTGTGCATCCTGCTGCATCCGAGGAGACTTGGGCTTTTTCCTTTTGCGGACAAAGAGAGAGAACCTGGTTGCTCCTGGGGTTTGAAGTAAAGCCTGTCCGGCAGGAGAGGAGCGTGTGAGCGGTATCGGGAGCCATCGGCAGCTCACCCTGTTCGGACAGCGGCTGCTTTGACTCTTGGAGTACAGCCCAGGGAAGGCAGAGCAGTGCAATCTGACCCTGCTCAGGAAGTTCCCCCTCATATACGCTGTTGCAGGGAAGGCTTTTGTTTCCCCTGTGGGCAGCCTGACTTCAGCGCTTCGCCTGCCTAATTCACCGCTGCTTTATTCCGGGGGAGGCTCTGCTGCTGTGGAAACGAAGCAGCTCTTCTTCCTCCTGAGGGAAGGAGAGGTGCTTCCCTTTCCAGGCACTCTGCTGGTCCAAGGCTGGATGAGACACTTGGTAGCACCAGAGGAAAGCAGCTTGCTGCAGCCTGGGGGAGGTCTCTGGTCACCTTCATCCAGCAGCCCTTCTGAGGTGGGAAACGCACTGTGGGCTGCTCGCTGTGACGTGGGTCTCGTGTCTCGTGAGCTGGGCGTTAGCGTTGAGGTTCACCCGAGGGAGCTCAGCGCAAGGAGCGCTGCTTGCTGGGAAGTGCCTGCGGCTGCTCCTCTCCACGCTGCGCGGTGGTGGGGCCCTGAGGCTCCTTGGGGGACTGCTCCTCGTTTCTTACCCATCCCACCCCCTTGCTAAGGCAGTTCCGCTCCAAATCCCTTCTCTGATTTCGCCTTGCAGGTTGTCTAATCTCCAGCACCGAGCAGCCATGCCATCGGCCGTGGAGGGCTCAGAGGGGGGAGAAGAGGGGGAAATCTTGCGCTACGAGGAAACAGAAGATGACAGCGTCAGGTGAGTCCTGTCTCACAACGTGGCACAGACCCAGTCTGGAGCGAGGCAGGAGACTTTCCAGGGAAAGGAGTGATCCTTCTCCTCATCTGAAAAGGAGCGAGGGACTCCAGCAGGCGATCAATCAAATATATGTGCAGTAAAATGTGTTTGATCAGACTGTGCTGGAAAGGATGGGAAGGGGCCATCTGGCTAAGGCTGACAACAAGCAGTTATTATTTTAGTCTCTACTGTCAGGCTTGCATTTCAGAAATGCTTGGACTGTTCGGCAGTTGTGTTTGTGCCTTCCCGGCAAAGGGGAGCCAGTTTTCCATGGCTTGCTGGGCAGGCTCATGTGATAGCAGCTTCTTGTTTTGAAAGATGACTCTAGAGGTGAACTTTGCCCCAGTGAGCTGCCTTTTTTGCTTTTGCAGAATACCTGCCGGTCTAGGCAAGAATATTTTCTCAGAGGTTAGTTTAAAAAACAACAAATTCACACGCGTACTCTAAAAGCCAAGGCTTCAGACTTGGAAGCTGGGAAGGCTGAGTAGGGTGCTTCCTGGAATACCTAGGTTGGTTGGCTTCTCTTTGGCTTGACAGGTTAACGCTGCCTGGCTCTGCCGGCTCATCCAGGCTTGTCTTGCCTGTTGGCTGCAACGTTCAGCCCCTCCGTGTGTCTGGAGTGTTCCGAGCCTGTCTCTCCCAGCTACCACAAAGATGCTATCTGTAGCAAACTAGTCAGGAAAACGAAGGTGCGTGTTGGCGTGATTTTCAGTGAGTGCAGGTGTTAACTCTGTGCCAAACTCTGGGTAGGTGCACTGGCTGAAACCTGAACTCACTGGTGCTTTGGGTTTGGGTGGTTTTTTTCTGTGTGGTAACCTGCAAAACCTGTGTAATTCAGGATAAATAAACTTTTTAAGGGTGTTCTTGCCCTGTTTTGCCATTCAGCTCTTACCTCCAGCAGCTGACACCGAAGTTGGAAAAGCTAGGGACACAGGCTAGGGACCTGCCTGTGTATGAATCTGCTCTTGTCTGAGCCTCTTTCCTTGTCCAGAGTGACTACGGAGGATACTGCCAAGGCTCCTGTGCCCTTTAGGCTGCCCCAGTAGTTGCTCTTCACACGCTCAAGGCCTCCTTTTGTGGTACTGTTGGGGCTCACATGAATGACAGAAATAACGGTGCAGGGATCAGAGGATCCTTGGCAATTGCTTTGGCACCTTGGGTCTGAGCCCCTGGTAAGCCCCAACCCTCCCCGAATGGCAAGTCTGGCTGGCACGTGAGCACCCATGTCAGCAGCAGGAGCCTCTGGCTGCTGCCACCCTGCTGCTTCCTCCTCGTGGTGCCAGCCTGCGGGACCCCTGGGACAGCCACCTTCCATCTGCTCCAACCTGGGCCTGAGCCGGGTGAGGGGGTCCCTCCCACACAGCAGGGACTGATGCGCGTGGCAGTGGGGTGAAAGGAGCTCTCCCTGTTTGCCCGCAGTCCCACCGACCTTTCGGAGCTGCTGAAGGAGGGGACAAAGGAATCCCACGACCGTGCAGAGAACACGCAGTTTGTCAAAGACTTCCTGAAAGGACGGATCAAGAAGGAGCTCTTCAAGGTGAGCGTGGCTCCAGTCCCACAGCAGAGGAGCTCTTTGAGGTGACTGACGTAGCCTCTGAGGCAGAGCCCCACAGCCCCTGTACACGGGGGACGGGGAGGAATCCGGCTTGTAGGCGGTGTGACTGAATAGCCAGAACTATGGGAGGACCCTTGGCCGTGACTCCTGCTTGGTGTATCCACAGCCGGGAGCCGGAGGGATGAGGAGTGCGCTGGCACAGCACAAAGTTCCTTAGACAGAGGTGCTGGGCTCCTGGCCGCGCATCTGCTCAGCTAGAGCACAGCTGCTGGTACCATAAACTGCTTAGGGGTGAAATCCTGGTGGGATTACAGTGCTGACTCCAGCTCCTGGAGACTGGGCTGTTTTCCAGACTTCCATGGGTGAGATTGCTTTCTCTTCTGTTCTGGGTCTGAGCAGCACTGTCGGATCCTGAAGATCTCAGTAGATACAGCACAGCATGAGGCTGTTGGTGCTAGTTGTGCCTTTTGGATGAAGTTGTTCCCCGTGCCTTGCTCTGAAGGTGACAGGAGACCCAGATCACGCAGCTGGAAACGTCAGACTAATTCTTAGCTTGTGTCCTGTGGGCAACATTGTTGGGAACATGGGTGTAGAATCATGGAATTTTTTAGGTTGGAAAAGACCTTTAAGACCATCAAGTCCAACCGTTAACCCAACACTGCTAATGCCACCACTAAATCATGTGCTTCAGCACCTCATCCACACGTCTCTTAAATCCCCAGGGATGGTGACTCCAACACCACCCTGAGCAGCCCCTTCCAATGCCTGTCAGCCCTTTCCATGAAGAAATATCCCCAATACCCACCCTTAAACCCCCCTGCGGAGAAGACCCTCTGATCCTTCAAATTTTCCATGCCTGGTACAGCCTCTCCAGGCTGATTTTTGTCTCAAGCCTGAGGGTTTCCTTGTGTACCCCAGCCCTGTGCAGGGTGCTGTAGTCCCAGGGAGTGACGTGTCGACCCGGGGATCGGCTTCTCACGTGAGCTGTGCTTTCCCCGCAGCTGGCCACCGTGGCACTGTACTTCACGTACTCGGCTCTGGAAGAGGAAATGGATTGCAACAAGGACAGCCCAGTCTTTGCTCCCCTCTATTTCCCCCTAGAGCTTCACCGGAAAGAAGCGTTGGCCAAAGACCTCAAATATTTCTACGGAGAAGACTGGAAAGAGAAGGTTCAGTGTTCAGAGGCAACTCAGCACTACGTGGACAGAATCCATCACGTGGGACAGCACGAGCCGGAGCTGCTAGTCGCTCACGCTTACACGCGCTACATGGGGGACCTCTCGGGTGGCCAAGTGCTGAAGAAAGTAGCCCAGAGGGCCCTGAAGTTGCCCAGTACGGAGGAGGGGATCCAATTCTACGTGTTCGACAACGTTTCCAATGCGCAGCAGTTCAAGCAGCTCTACAGAGCGAGGATGAATGCTCTGGACTTGGACAAGGACACCAAGGAAAGGATCGTGGAAGAGGCCAACAGAGCCTTCAGATTCAACATGCAGGTACTGAACCCCTTGAGCCCATCTGTGTCAGGGCTGGACCAACTCTTGGGCCCAGGGTAATTCAGTCCAACTGCTCATCCAGGCAAAGGGCTTTGGGCCTGAGACCGCTGGAGCCCCTCTGTCTGGGAGGGGTGGGATTCTGGTGTGAACAGCTCTCCCAGCTTTCTGGGGACGTTGGTGGTGATGGGTAGGAATTCCTCCCACGCTCCAACACCACAGCTGAGCCTTTGATCAGGGCACAAACGAGATGACTTCACGACAAGATTCCCGTGGGCCGCGTGAAGCAGCAAGAGGGAGCAGAGCTCTTGCTGCCAGTCGAACGGTTTGGGCATGTCGCACCGCACAGCTCCTGTCTCGCATCTGACGTGCAGCCCGATGGCTGGAGACGGCTGCAGCTGCTTCCTTGAAAGGCGTTCGCCTTTCATAAAACCTGACTGAGCTGCAGGGGAATGAGCTGCTGTGGGGAAGCTTTAAGCTGTGCCTATAGCAGGTCCTTGTGGTTTAAGCTGGTCAGAAATGCGGCGGGAGGCGGTCAGCTCCATTGTCAGGATCCCTATGGACACCCCTGGCAGTGGGGCTGGAGGGGCTGCCCCACCGTGTGCGAACGGGAGCGGTGATCCCCAGAGAGGGGCGGCAGCAGGCAGGGGAGGGCGTCTTGCCTGGGGCTCCCACTGGGCAGACTGGGTGG
>NW_010258124.1:0-709 GCF_000690775.1 Eurypyga helias
GGTGCGTGCCCGGGGCGCGCAGATCACACGCTGCCGGACCCGCTGTTACATAACCTCTTCCAGACTACGCTCAATAAATTTTTACAAAACCGCCCCCCACCCCGTGTCCTCCTTGGGGAAGCTCGGCCCTAATTCCCGAGGGGGCGGGCACAGTTCTTTCCTCACCTCTAACCCCGCTCCGTCTCTGGTTCTCAGCCCTGCCACCAGCACCCGTCCCAGGGACGGGTTCTTCCCCGAGGCGTCCAGGGGGACATGAGGGTACCATCTCCCTTCCCTCCATCTCCGCCGGGAGGGAGGGGACGCAGCACCGATGGCAGCGGGTTGGCCACCCGGGCAGGGAAAGGCCGGAGCGCAGGAGAGCTTCCCGGGCCTCGCCGCCGCCCTACTTACGCTTGCGGGATCTGCCTTTAGCCCACGTCTGAAGAGCAATGCTGTTACTTCTCTCTCTCTCCCCCTCCAACTGCTCCTTTACAAGCAACAAAGCTCTTCCTGCTGCAGGAACTAAAACATGAAAGAAAGTCAGAGTAGTATTTGGCATTTTTAATTTAGGTTTGTTTTATTTAAGTTTAATGTTAATTCCATGCTGTGTTTCAGTAAGAACAATACAGATCCTGTATCTGTGGCTCCAGTCAGATATCCAGTAGTACAAATTAGCTTCAAGTTACACATACTGAACAAAAGAGGTTGAGCGAGCGAAGGGAGATGGGGG
>NW_010258124.1:721-3227 GCF_000690775.1 Eurypyga helias
AAAATATTGAACACGCATGCAGGCTTATCAATGCCACCTTCAACGCTAACCTGCTCTGGGGGAAGGAAGAGGAGGCAAGAATGAGCAGCCACGGATTGTTGAACTGTTACCAGCACCATGATTTTCAGCAACGTTTCAGCAAACTCTTTTGTTTTCAAACGGGAAAACCACCGCACGCTACGTCCCAATGCAACCTGTAACTCCAAGCTAAACACCCAACTGAGTTTAAACATTGGTATAAAATTCGGTTTAAACAGTTATAAAAAAAAAGAAAGCGGCACCACAAGCGCTACCTCGCCAGGAGAAACCTCTAAGGGCCTTGGGGCTGTGACATCCGCTCCTGACGGCGCCTCCCCCCGCTGCGGGAACAACTCGGTAATGCTGAAAGGGCTGTACGCAGTCCTGTTAGTGTCTTAAGGAACCTAAAAGCTGGCACCAGTAAAATCCACAGAAATTCACTCTTGCCTTTAAGAACTTTTAAACTGTGTAAAAAAAAAAAAATAAAAATAAAGAAACCCAACGGGGCAGGAACCTAAATTCTGAGACCCAATGTAAAAGTCAGATTTGGTGGTTCTCAGAGTGACACTGAGGGTTTTTGTGGGGAGGGGGAAGGGTGGTCAGAGATGGGTTCTCTTGTTGGCCTTTGTGTCTCACTGGTTTTCATCTTCCACATCCTGCAGCGCTTCTTTATTCTGTTCTTCACCTACAAAAGCGTTTCAAAGCGAGGAAGACGTTAGCGTTTGAAACGCGACCCGCGCAACAGCTCACCGAGCACCTGGAGACAACGGCTGCATGCAGGAACACGCGCTCGCTCACACACTTGCACAAATCGCACTCTCGCAGCCAGTTCTGGAGCGAAGCGTTCCCACGGAAATGAAGCCTCAAGCCCCACCGCGCTCCGTACCGAACTGCAGCGCAGGTATCACAATTCTGACGTACTCTCTCCTAAGGACCGGCCCTGAGAACTGGGGCTGCGCGCGTCAGTCCCGCTGACCCAGACGGAACAGCCACGACAAACGTCGTGGGAGCGGCTGGAGATCGGCGTGCTTGCCGCGACACACCTGCCCCAAAGCCTCCCAGCGCTACGGGCACAGTCTCACTCGCTACGGCAACGAGACCAGGGCCGCCTGCGGAAGCTGAACTGGTTCTGCCCCAGCCCGCTCCATCTCGGCAACAGCGAAGCAGTCGACTAACGCTGATGGCGGGCGCTGAAGGTACCAGAGGCAGCGTGAAACACACAGAATCATGGAATGGTTTGGGTGGGAAGGGACCTTAAAGATTATCCAGTCCCAGCCCCCCTGCCATGGGCAGGGACACCTTCCACTAGACCAGGTTGCTCAAAGCCTCATCCAGCCTGGCCTTGGACACTCCCAGGGATGGGGCACCCACAGCTGCTCTGGGCAACCTGTCCCAGTGCTCCCCACCCTCTCTGGGAAGAACTTCTTCCTGATATCTAATCTAAACCTCTCCACTTCCCATTTAAACCCGTTACCCCTTGTCCTGTCACTACAGGCTCTTGTAAAAGTCCCCCCCAGCTTCCTTGTAGCCCCTTCAGGTCCTGGAAGGCTGCAATAAGGTCTCCCCGGAGCCTTCTCTTCTCCAGGCTGAACAAGCCCTGTTCCCTCAGCCTGTCCCCATAGCAGAGGGGCTCTGGCCCTCGGAGCATCCCTACTTGGAGTCCAACAGGAGAAGAAACCCTGGGCTTGAGGGGGAAGGGAAACATTGGCTGGAAAATGGGTTTCTTCTGAGAAACAGCTACTCAACCCAGCTGCGCCACGCAGCAAGACAGAGCCTATCCGCAGGCTCGTCCCGAGGGGCCGCTTACACCGCAGCTGCCCCGGGTGAGGGGCAGCAGGCATCACGCCTGTGCCCAACTGCTACGGCAGAGGTCCTGGTCCTCCGGCCAGTGCCAGCACCACGCGTGCGGCAAGCTCACTTGGCAAGCCAATCTGGGAAGCGTTCTCGTCCGTTATCCTTAACCACCTGAGATGGTCCCCTCCAGGGCAATACACTACCCAGTCAAAAAATTTCATTTGCACCCAAAACCGATCAACGGAGACTGACAACTCCCAGCAGGCCACGAGGATGTCCAGATTCAGAATTACCACCAGGTGGATCTGGGGAGAGGCAGCTTGGGAACACAAGACACCGGACACCACAGTCTGCATTTCTACATGAGGTAACCGGCCGTTTAAAAGAAGAAAGCAGCGGCCCTAACCCTGGAAGATGATTAAAAGACCTGAGCATGCTCTAGCCAAAGCACTGCAGCAAATACTCCTTAACGAGCAACAGTGAAAGTACTTTCCGTGCCCAAATATTCTCCGTCTCCACCCAGGTGTGCAGCCCAACCCCCAGCCACGGCAGTTACTCTGGATCTTAGTCAGGCAAACCGGGGCTGGGCAGGGACAGGTCACCGACCGGCGGGACGCTGCGTAGCCCTGGCGTGGGGTCAAAGACACAAGCCGTTTGTCAGCAGCGAGAGCGAGAGGCAAGCACGGTTAGTGAT
>NW_010258124.1:3258-3974 GCF_000690775.1 Eurypyga helias
AAGTTCAGTGAGCCACAACAAGGACTTACAAAGTGGAGTTTTTAGGAAATGAACAGTTGGACTTTCCTTTAGGAATCTATACAGCAGGAAAGAAGGGGAAAACAGGAATCATGTGAAGACGACATTACAGGCGTGAAAATAAACTGAACAGCTCATCTATGCCATGGTGACAAGAGACAGTAAATGAGATGAAGAGGTGTAGCAGCTGAGCAACCCGACTTCGGAAGGTGATTCCCTACAGCCTCCACAACTCACATCCACACAAGCAAAAGCACAAGCCCTTTCCAGGTGCGTGTCCCACCCCTCCACACACCCCGTAAGTGTTGCCATGACCCTTTCCAATGCCACCATTAGCTTTTGCCGAGTTCCAAAGGCTCCAACCTGCTTTGGAACAGGAGTTCTGGAAGCAGCAGTTTCAAACGCACTCGGGCGGCCTACAAGCACGGCATGAGGAAAGGAGAAAACCAAGCCCCTGCGTCTTAACATTATTCATCAACACCCTATTTTTGTGGACCCAAGGAGCTGCACCACGACTTTCAGTGGTTCTGCAGTGTTTTCAGGTTTGTAACCGTCACCTGACAGGCATCGCCGACGGTAACCAGGGTAATCTGAAATACCCGAGGAAGAAGGAAAATGGGCACTTCCCGTGCGCTGGAGGTGATAGTGAGGCAAGGAATCTGAATCTACACTATGCAGAGACACAAAGAGCCTCTGCA
>NW_010258124.1:3995-22681 GCF_000690775.1 Eurypyga helias
CTAACGAGACGTCGCCAGCGCACGTGCCACGGAGACCGCTTTCCCAAGTTACTCCAACGCTGCTCTCCCGCAACAGCAACCCAGCCCTGCGACTTCACTGAAACAGCTCCCTCCGGGTTCCCAAAGAGCACCAGGGGATTTGGCTGCACTGGAAAAACCAAAACAGGTCGTCTCTTAGCCGTGGGAACTGGGAACAGATTTCTTTTTGCAGTGCCTAACGGCGAGGAAGGCCTCTAGTAACGCCTGCAGTGTGCAGAGCTGCGCGCTCCGCCCGGGATACACACGCAGGCTCCTGCGCCATCGGCAACCCGGCCTCTCGGAAAGCGAGGGACGTCAGCACTAGGATGCAGGGTAACCCAGGAGCCAGGATGCTGCCCATTTAGTGTTTCTCCTGTTCTGTCAGCACCCCAGAAACGGGTAAAACGTGGCCTGCAGCCTGGAATCTCATATCTATGCGAAGAGCTAGAAGCTGTCAGGTAACACTACTTCAAATCAAACCCACCAACCCTACGCCACACCAGGTCTGTGAAGAGTTAGGAGCTGCTACAACTGCTGTCAGATGGACCCTACCAAGGAACTCCCCCGAGACAGGCTGGATGGCTACGCCGTGCTTCGGGTGACACCTACCAACACCCCAGACACTCCCTCACTCTCTGGAGTTCGGCAGCAAGGCCGTCTCAAACCGCTGCGCGTTGCCAACCGCCTGATGGGGCTGACTCCCCCCTCTCCCAGTCAGCGTCCGCTCTTTCCCCCTCTCTCTCCAGGACAGACTTCTGCAGAAGAAAACCAAGTTTCGTCTGCCTCGGCAGAGAATGTTTAATTCACTACCAGTATCGGCGAAAGAGTAAATTCACACCTCGCGCCGTATGCAGAAGTGATCCGTTTGGTGTGCCAAAAACCCCCACCTCGTTCCAACAATTACAGGTGGTACTGAACAGAAGCCAGCAGCGTGCCACCCCGGTGCTGCCGAGGGACACGCTCAGTACCTGCTCTGGCAGTGGCCTGCGCAGGGGGGCACGAACCAGCATTTTTGGGAGCATTAAAGAAAACACTTAAAACATCTCAAACTGCAGATGAGATCTCCCCAAGCTCTTTTTTTTTCCCTTCTTCCTAACAACTATCTTACAAAATCCCCTTTCCTTTTCCCTCTTCTCTTCATACTCGGTTCTCCCCAAGAACAATGGAGGATGTGGAAGGTGCTGTGATTGGCAGGAGGGCAGTAAATCCTCCACTAGAATGCCAACAGCAATACTGATGTACAGCCACGGGAGCTGGGTCATCCGCAACGCTTCCCCTACATCGGAGACTCCCATCTGCCGGGAATGGCCCCGTAAAGGAACATCATAGAATCACTGGGTTGGAAAAGACCTTAGAGATCATCCAGTCCAACCGTATCTGTCCGCCACTAAACCATCTCTCTCAGCACCTCATCCACCCATCTCTTAAACACATCCAGGGATGGTGACTCCACCACCTCCGTGGGCAGCCTGTTCCAGTGTGTGATAACCCTTTCGGTGAAGAACTTCTTCCTTACATCCAATCTAAACATGACAAGCCACAAGAAAGAAAAGCTGAACGGAGTGAAGCCACTGCTTTAAAATATTCACAGGTGCTTCGACAGCCACGTGGGGAGAAGAAAGTCACGTCCCCGATTCCACCCCTCCAGCGAGGGCTGAAAAGCTTCTCGAAAGCAGCTGGCGTCAGCCCTCCCAACGCCCCCAGTTAGGAAAGAAGTTCAGAAGGGTCAGTCATCAGGAAAGACAGAAGTAAGCCACCAAACCCATCTATGTTCCCACAAGCAGAGGTCAGGCACAGCAGCGTTTTAAGGCAGTTTACTCACCATCACCCTGCATGTCTGAAGTCCATAGTGTCAGATTATCACGTAACAACTGCATGATAAGTGTAGAGTCCTTATAGCTTTCTTCACTCAGTGTATCCAGTTCTGCAATAGCATCATCGAAAGCGGCTTTTGCCAACCTGCAGGCACAGAAGAAATCACATCTATCAGATAGAGCTAATCAGAACCCGGAAGCACACGAGTGCGACCTGTGCCTCAGAACACTCATCTTCTAGTTCGCTACATCACATCCACAGCTTCAGTAACCCATCTGGACATTATTTAATTGTGGTTAGATGTTCATCCAATTATCTCCCATCTTCAAAACCAGCCTCTCTGTGTGCTTAAGAGTACTTTCACTCAAGAATATTGGTTTTAAACATTTCTACACCGTGTGGTACAACTGATCGAGGTCTGCTAAAAGCTTAGGGTTATATTACATAACCTGCAATGACAGGAACACAAGGTAAACGGTATTGGCTTCAACTGTCATGTTTATGCTCCTCTGAGCTGGACCCCTACTGACAGATGAGCTACTGTCACTCTACACGTGTTCACAGGAATTAGTAACGCAATCCCTCTTACCTTGAGTAGTAGCCACCAGCAAGTGAGGCAAGTTACACCACCCCACGCTTTTGGCAGGGTAAGGGCACGCACAGAGTTAACATGGCAAGTTAACTGCCAGCTGATCAATCCAAGGTTATCACTATTCCGCTTCTCACACATGATCACATAAACAAACGGGTCTGGACTCTAAAGAGAATGGCCAAGTTGAAAACCTTTCCATGAATTCACCTCAAACAGAGCACGTCATCGGCTACCAGCAGGGAGAGAGCCAGCCCAGCGTTCCCACTGAGGAGAAGCGATTACCCAAGCAGCAACCACTTGTGGTTTGTTCGGTGTTCACATGCAGCTTCCCCAGCTTCCCAGTCACTACCTACCTGCAGGCACGATCAGGAGAATTAAGAATTTCATAGTAGAATACAGAGAAGTTGAGCGCAAGTCCTAAGCGGATGGGATGTGTTGGCGGGAGTTCTGTCATTGCAATATCACTAGCAGCTTTGTAAGCCACCAAGCTATTCTCTGCAGCCTCCTTCCTGTCATTTCCTGTGGCAAACTCAGCCAGATACCTATGGTAGTCCCCCTTCCTGGAAACAGAAAGGAGAAGCAGGCAGTAGTCCTTATTTCCACACCAGCCACTACATTAACAGCTCAGCTCTGCAACCACTGTCTGTGTGTTCCCACGCAGAGGACGCTGCTGCTGAATTACTGACTAGACAACCGTGCGTTAGCATTGCGTGAATTTTAAACCATCAGGCAGGAAAAATGGTTTGGGTTCACTCGCTTTCTTGCATTAGTACAGAAAACCATAGTATTACTTCCTCCGTTACCACCCCGTGTCTGTACAACTGCGCCTCGTTTAAGCCAGACAAGTTTCTCATCAGAAGGACAGAGATAATGCAGATACAGGGGAAAACACTCAAGATTTAAACTATGCTTCAGAAAGCACAAAATACACATCAGACTACTGACGACAGGAACATACTCCAAAGCCAAGTTTCATGTGAACAGGATTGTGAGGTTGACACGACAGTCATCCGTCTCCTCCGTTTTCTTCTCTTTACGAGCATGAAGCTCATGCGGGAACACAATGAAGCAGGGACGTGGTTTCTACATTATTAGCTCAATTAAAGAAAACGGTTGGTTGTTACATCTTAGAGCTGCAAAACAGCTTATGTTGAGTTCTCATGACCTTATTCCAAACGACACCTATCCAAAACCCGGGGATCAGGACACTAACACCTCAAAGGGAGCCAAAAAGGGATATTGATTAGACACGACTGCCCCACCCTCTTTCTAAAGTCACTGTGGCTGAGCGGGCAGAGCGCAGCCATAAAGCGACTTTGTCCAGCTCAGGTAAGGGAAGGGGTCCTTGCCTCACAGGAATATACTTACATTTTGTAATAGAAAACCTTGGACTCGCCAGTGTTAGCTGCTGGAATGAGGTGTTTGTCCAGTACATCCAGAATGTCACAACAAATTAACTTCAGTTCAGTCTCAACCTAGTAAAAAAAAACAGAATGAAAAGAGAAGGTGAGGTTAGCATCTAAGACTAAACACCAGCTCAGAAACATCCAAGTATCAAACAGGCAACATCATAAAAATCCAAATGGGGGGAGGACAGAAGAAAAAAGTAAGTTCAGCTGCTCCACAGGTGTGTTAAGCGAAACAGTTCTGCATAATGAGCTGGCACACGAGGGGAAAGGGCTGACGTACGATTAAATGCAGACCCAAATTATGGAATTCTGCATTCCCTGGCAGACGTCTTGCTAGAGAGCTGCATTAAGTTTGTCTCAGGATGTAATTCCTTAATGCGAGGTTTGCACAACTCCTAATTCCTTGCGGTTTTGATCCTGGAAGGCTGCCCCAGAAGTGGCAACTGCGAAGGGGACAACATGACGGTAATTAACACAGACCAAACTCCGTTATACCCCAGAGTTAGAGCTTTGCCTCCCAGGTAGTAACTAGACGCTTGTTCTGAGGTGCCATCTAACAGAAGAGCTGTAACACAAAAATCATGGCGTGTGAGAACAGAATAAGGATGTGCACACAAACAAAAGGTCACAGACAAGAGGAAAACAAACTCCCCAAGATACAGACTTCGGAAACAGGCACAAACGGCAAAGCAGAAACCATCAACAGTGACTGTGAGATCGGTGGCCAAAGAAAGCCAGTACAGAGACCTTATTTAACAACACACTGGATTTCAATAGCCAAAGTTGAAAACATGGTCGCATCACCTTTGTTTTTCAAATTTGGAAAACAAAGCAAGGACTGTGAGGTGGTTTTACCAGAGTTTCACACCTGAGAGCACAGAAACAAGCATGAAAACCCTTCTGACATCAACACTGCCCAAACAAGACCTGCTCTGAGCATCCCACATCATTCCTAGGAGGAGCGGCTGGTGAAGCACACACAGTGACCCACGGCTGCTCTTCTGTGACTTCGCAGTAACTGTCACAGCTGCAGCTGAAGACAACTCTGCCTCAAGCTACTTTTACATACTACAGAGTAGAGGTTTTCAAGCAAAGGCACTGACATCAGTTACAAGAAACTACCAGAAACTGCCTGTCTTGGATCAGCAGAGAAGGCCCACTTAGACCACCACCCCTTCCCAAAAACAGCCTGCCTTGGATCACCAGAGCAGCCCCACTTAGACCACCACCCCTTCCCACGCTCCCAGCTCTAAGCATTTCTCTTGCCCTGTAGTATTTTTACCACCACATAAAAAGCTCTCAGGGTCTGTAACCACAACCTCTATCCTGAAAAGCTGTTAAAATTACAGATACAAAATTAACGTTTACCACCATGTAGCTCCCAAGCTCTCAGGGTCTGTAACCACAACCTCTATCCTGAAAAGCTGTTAAAATTACAGATACAAAATTAACGTTGAACTGGCACATACATACACATACTGATTTGTACAAAGACTGAAGATGTGCACAAGTTCCTTTACAGAAACTGATCTACACGAGTGTCACGTACAAACAACGTCACAACGCCCTAACATCAGCGGAAGGGTCAGGTGCTACGCTTAAAGTTAGGTGGCAAATGGGCAAGGAAGTTGCTGAAATATGGTCACTTGAGAAGAATCTACTTGGTATATTCTTGGGCTACAAGAGCTATAGAACCTTTGGCCAGCAGTCAGTTCCTGCAAACTTCTTTCCTCTTGATCCTCTTTTTCAATGACTTCTTTTGCAGAGAGATTTTCAGCAAAACTGCTAAGAATTAAATCAATTTCTAATTCTGATTTCATCTCAGCCAGCCCTTTTTCAGCTGTGTGTAAAGGATCAGTCACACGAGATCAGCTGCTGTCCCGGGCAACGCAAACGTCCTGACCAAGCTTAGTTTAAAAAGATTTGTATTAAACCAAGCTGATTGGGAACAAACCAAACCAAAAAGACCTCCAAACAAACCCCACCAAAACCCTAAATGCTCTTGTACAGGAAGGATCTGGTTTAGAGAGTGGCTCAGCGAGCTCTGCAAAGCAGCATCCCAGCAGGAGAGCCCACACTAAGCCTGGTCAGGGCAGTCGGAAGCGGCGGGCTTAGGGTCCGTGACACAGTACTACAGGCTCCGAGCAGGGAAAGACTGCTCATCCCGAGCCTCCCCAGCCCACCCTGCCTCTTCTAGCAGTAGTGCTGCCTTAATCTGCCTCCACCCTGCCGCCTTAGCTCTGCAGATGCAAAGGCCTGTACCACCTGCTCATCTAAATAAGGAAACTTATTAGAAGCAACCAGGGGAAGGGTAGCCTGTACTAGTTCTCTGACCCGTTTTAACACGCAGCCCCCAGAATAGCTGCACCTCACAACTGAGACGCAATGTGAAACTAGAACGGGAGGAAACAGTTGGTGAAGCCTGTAACCCCCCCTCCCACCAAAACAGACAGGCAGACGGAGCGCCCACATTTATGCCAAGGCACAGCCTAAGCTTTCCAGGAGGGGAGGGAGAAGAGAGCTTTGCGGCTGCCCCAGAGCACAACCCACGCTGCAAGAGCACTAGAAACACACATTCTCATATTCCACAAATACAGACCACTAAGAGGAAGGTGAGTATTTGCCTTTGCTATTAGGGAAGGGATTCGGCTGCACTGCGAGGAAGGGAACTGTAGATACACACCACTTCATCCTCCCACGGATGAACACACCCGCCTCCCTGCGTTCTCGTCTACAGAGATGCCGTCAGATGAGAAAGCCAGGGGCTCTGCTTCCAAACGGCCACGGGACCCAGAAAAGCAGCCTGCCTACAGAGGAAGCAAGTAAGTGGCCTTTCCCCCCGTGGCTATGTGGGTGTTGCTACATCCATCGTAAGCGGTTTCCATCGTTTCTCAGACAGAGCCAGCCTGGCCCTGCTTAGCCAACGCCATCACCCCTCGAGCTCTGCCCCAAGTCACACCAGCTAGCAGCTCAGACTCCAACCATTTAAGAGCCCTGTGCTAAAATAATACTGACGCAGACCAAGACCATCCAATGATTACTTTCGTCCAAACTACACCTTCCATTTCCCCTCGAGCAGCACTCCGTAGCTGAGCAAGGTCACACTGGGTTCTGGCAGCAGGCGAGATGCTGGCTCTTTCCATCTCTCCAGTGCTTTAAACTTGGCCTGTCAGTCCCCAGACAACTGGGTCGGGTTTTTTCCCCTTCTTGTTCAGAGCCTTTCAAGCCTGGAAGGGTCTCCCAACACCACAACTTGCTCTGAAAATGCCACTACAGGGTGTTTATTGACAAGGTGAGCGTAACAGCCGCGATGCTGAGCCGCACCGGCCCTTCTCTCTTCAGGGAAGCACTGAGCATGACACAGGGCAGCTGTGCTACTGATCCAGCGGCGACCGAGAGAAGCATCATCCAAAGCTCTGCAAGTCCTTACTGCTCCTGTCATCCTGCCAAGCCCAGCCCCACTCTCCTTACAGCAGATCCTAACTCACAGGAAGTCTCCCACCAGCTACAAACAGGACCTGGTCTTCAGCTGCAGATGACACTCTGGACACTCGGGCTAGAGCTGAGCAGATGCCGCTCATCCCTCTCCGGTACAGAACTCCATTACGGTTCTCCACAGCACTCCTCCACCTACAGCAACTGTGACGGCTGGTCTCCTTCAGGACTCAGCAGCCGAAGAAACTGCTGGCATGGCACTGCACTTCACGTGGCCTCTCTCGACAGCCCCTTCCAAGACTACACACGTGGATTGCTTGCACACTACTGTTCTGCACGGTACTTGCTCGCTTTACAAAGATGCAGAACAACACCTTTTTTACCAGTCCTTCCAAAAGGACCTTTGGCTGAAAACAGTAACCGCCCACAAAAGATGCAAAAATCCTGGGAGCACAGAGTGCAAGGCAAATCATCAGATAGCTATTGTCCTGTTCCGGGTGTTCTGTTCGAATGATTTTCAGCACCCATCAAGAACTAGTATTTGGGACTGTATGTAACTGGCAGAGCCTCATCCCATCAGCATGCCAGCACCAAATTAGAAACTCACAACTCTGACAATTCCACAGAGCAACAGGAACCCTGTGAGTCAACAGAAAGCAGTCCAGAGCCATTCCTGAGAAGAGATTTCCAAGCCAGCATCATTTCCATTGGTGGCATATGAATCGGTGCCAGGTGATACAACAGACTCCACTGTTTCTCTGGAAAAGCCGATGTGAACCATGCAGAGACACTGGTCCTCAGCTGATGGAGATTTAAGTCTCTGGAGAAAAGTGTGGGATTTAAATAGCACAGGAGCATGCCTACTCCATGCTAAACCATCACTTACAGGAGGGGGAAGGGGGGGGAAACATCATCTCTGCTCTAATAGCTGTAGGTTTCATTAGCCCTTCCCGATGGAAGTCAGAGCTTGCTCCAAGTTCTCCATTTTAGGCAAAGTTGTGGAGACTGGCTAGACTCAGCATGAAGTTATGTGGCTCAGTTTTTCCCTCTCTCGAGAGAAAATAGCAAGGCCCTTGAGGTTACCAGATGCACAAACTTTGCAGCCGAGATGACCATGCCATCTCGGTATCCCCAGGGAGTGCTTCATCCCGAACTGACTGCCGTAACTGCCATCCATGCCACTGAACAGCTTAGGGACAAAAAGAAATTAAATCTACGTTTTAAGACCTAGATACTGCCACAGAAGCCGCACTATCTCAGCACTCATTTCAACACAGGCGTAGCTGTCTGAGCTAGGAACAGGTCTGCCAGTTCAACTGTACGAGACTAACTGGGCAACTCTGGGTCACTGTCACCCAACCCAGCATTTGGTTTATAGCAACTCCTGCCAAGTTTTCATCTGGAGGAAAAAAGTAACAAAACAAGGCCAACGTACATGAAATGCAGCTACTACAGTGATAAGAGACGAGGTAAAGGAGTCAAAGAAAAGCAGCCATTTGGCTTTACGCTGCCTGTCTTCATGCCAAGAACAACACTGAGGATCCTTCCCTGCTGGTATTTCAACCAACAGAGTCAGTATTTCGAACACTGCAGTAGCAGCAGGTGTCGATGTCTGCAGGATCCAAAGCAATTTTTATCAGAAGTCGAGGCTTAAAAGCCAAACACGTCCCTTGACATGGCTGACTTTGCAAAAAAAGAAGTTGAGTGGGGTAAGTCAGGTCGGAGGGGAGAAAGTAAGGCCACCCGAGCACACGCAGCCTCACACTTGCGTAACGAGGAAGACACAAAGTGCCAGCACAGTTCAGGTGCTCAGCAGACACGGAGATGCACCGAAGGAAAAGCCTTCCCTTTCTCTGAGGCTACTGCCCTTTTGAGTGTTCACATGGAAACGCTCAACCTCTCCCCTTCACCAAGCGTATTTACCCCCCAGACAAGGAACAGGCCTCACCCCTGCAACACTGCCACCTTGTCACAGGTCACCACACTGCTGGCAAGCAGGAATACCAGGGCAGCTTACGGGAAGGGTAGAGCTGGACCGTAACGAAACGGCATTACACCCTAACACCAACTACATCTTACCATTTGCCGATATTCCCGAATCATTTTTAATTTGTCTTCTCCACCTTTGTTTTCTTCTTTCTGTTCAATGCTGCTGATTATTCTCCAGGAAGCTCTTCTGGCTCCAATCACGTTTTTATATGCAACAGAAAGCAGGTTTCTTTCTTCCACTGTCAACTCCACATCCATTCCAGCCACTTTCTTCATTGATTCAACCATTTCTAGGATGAAAAAGTCACACAATTATTGTGATAGCTAAAGCATCTTTCAAACCATTCACAGAAGCTGTAGGTTAATGACAGCTTATGCAAACAGGCTCCCTCCTCCTTTCACGCACAGTGATTCCTCACTTTTACACTGGAGCGTTCTGAACAAATCAATGAGCATGTACACAAAGAAAGTACCTGATGTTCTTTTAAATGCACTTGACAAGGGTCCCTAAAAAATTCTTTCAAGGTAAGTGTTTTTGTTGAGGCAGACAAAAAGGATTTAGCAGCAAGCAGGTTTTTCTCAGTGGGTAAGAGTTACCACAAAGTGCTTCAGGAAAGGTAGTGAACAGTGAGAAAAGCATGAGCAAATGTGACCTGGCCTTTCAGCACAGTAAGGATGAACTGAGGAATTATGGAATGCTCCACTAGCTTGTCAACTGGAACAGAGCATAACGTGGTAATTAACAAAAAAATAAGATCCAGATCTAAACAGATACAGAGAAGTATGAGCACTGCTATCAGGGAAGGAAGCCAAAGAAAAACCTAACAGAAAAGTCATCCTGAGGATACCCAGAGCTACATCTACCCATGCCAGGCAGGTATTTACACTGAGAAGTAACACAATACAGGTTAATTGATATTTGTTTAATCCTTTTGAAAAGGACTTCTAAACCTGAGGTTAACACAATCATTACTAAATACAGCTCTCTCATACTCAAGTGGCAGCAAAAGCTTGAACTACTTAAGGAAGGTTTGTAACCCTTCCATTACCTAACCACATTACGACTGCTTGTGCCACACCAGAAAAATGAAAGCTGAAAGTGTTAAATACACACTGACTGAGAGCCTGAGGTACAGGAATCACAGGTGGTGTCCTGCCACAGTGCTTCAGTTCATTCACCACTTATCTTCCACCTTCTGGAACTGGTGGTGGGAATCCCACAGGCAGCAAACATGAACGGGACTAAGCCCCGAGTAGCCCACCCGGACAGCTGCTTCACAGCTACCTGCCAGGTGAAGGGACACTGCAACGACCGATTTCGCTTCTGCCAAAAGCACAACAATGATTATGCGATGCCTCCCCCTGGATGATGCCTCTTTACCCTGCCCACTCACCATCCCCCCTCCATCATTTTACCTCCTTATGTTCTGCTGTGTCATGGCAGCACAAGCAATGGGAAACTAATGAAGTTTAGCTGTCAGTTTTTTCCCTGGGTGCCAAAAATCACAATCTTAACAGGCATAGGCTACTTCAGCAGTGGGAGACTGTAGGCTCAATCTTGTTCCCTGGCACGGAGAGCATTATCAGTCTCCAACAGGCCTTCATGAGCATAAAAACTACACACAAAACTTGCTGTTCCCTGTAAATGAGTAGCTGAATCTCAGAATACACTTAAACATACCATTACAAGTGTAATCAATCGCTTAGCTTCTACAGGATTTTATCCACTGCTAACCTAAACATCTCCAAGCCCCTGAAACAGAGGTCGAACCTCTCTGCGCACTGGAGGACAAGTCAAATCGAAGCTGAGAAAGTTTTTACAGAGGCATACCTCAAGCCCCATCCTACAGCAGCTCAGTCTCTGCCAGCACATCTCAGCCCTGTTGCATCTCTTCAGTCTGTCGCAACGGTCCTTAACCAGCACCTTGCAGAACCACGGAAACAGTGGTGCCCACACAGCCAACTGCTCAGAACTACCACCAGAAAACAGGCCTTGTCTCCCCGGGATTTTTACGACCATGAGTGGTTAACAAACCAGAAAGATTTTTTGCCACGCGACAACCATCAAGAATAAGATGCTGAGGGCAGCACCTGAGGTTTTTTTCTTGTGCTGAAGCAGAGAACACTCAGGCTTCACCAGCTCTTCATGCTAGGTACACCGCCCCTCAATCTATGCTTGCCACAGAACAAACAATTGATATTCCAAGTGCAGCTTTACCTATCTGGAAGATTCCACAAGGAGGTGAAAAGCTGAGACCATTCAAGACAAACTGTAAGTCTGAGATGCCATTTCAGGATTACTGCAGTAATGACAACTCACTGCATACACAACCCACAGATCCTTACAATGCTTTACATTGTACAGACTCCAAGAGACAGAGATTGTAGTTTAAGTGGTCAAATTCCACCCTTTCCGTTGCCTGTGGCTGTCACCATATTATGCTGCTGTCAGATCACGATACCAGAGCAGGAAAACCCCAAAAAGTGCAAAATGTGGAAGGATAGGGGAATATTCTGGAGAATGACACACTTGCCCTAGATGTATATCCTTCCCCAGGAAATTTGCTGTTGGTTGTTATCAGAAATATCACAGTAAAGACATTTGGTCTGACCAGGTTTGTATTTTCTTACAGAAAAAAGGCATTTAACTGAGACTCAAACCAACTGCTTAAGACACTATAACAATGACCATGCCTTTTTTTAAGTTCCTACGTTCTACTACTACAATTTAGATGCCTGGCTCTTCATTATAAATGCTGCTGATTCACCTCCAGCCACCGCAGGGTCACAGCAGGGAGACACATGCAGAGCTGGTGAAGCACAGAGGATGTGGACAGTGGTTGTCCCTTTTGTTTTCAAGAGTGCTACCTACAGTTGTTCTTCACAACATCCTGGTATGTGGCTTGGGATTGGGTCTTCCTGTTTTAATATCCAAGAAAAAGATTATGCCTTACTCTGAGCTAAGAAGTAACAGGGACGTTTCTAAGTGTTGAGAAGCATATGTTTGCTATCTACTAGGGGCCAACCCCCAGAATCTGTGCAAAGGACAGTTAATAAGGGAACTCACTAGCTCACAAAATAATGAATGCCTTTTTATCAGATAAAGATGAAAAACTATTTGTGGCTTCTCAAACCCTAGGAATCCAAGCAGCTTAGGGGAACTGGATGTCCCTGTGTAAGGAAATACAGAACCAGGTGATGTATGGCAAATTTAGTGGGAAGACTAACAACCTTCGCAATGCAGGATACAAAACTTAAGGAACAGTAGCCAGTATCTGGCAGTTCTATCCCAGTTTATGCTTGTAACAGAAACATCTGGGCCTAAACAAAGGCTGATGCACTAGACAAGAGAACCTGCTGGGGCAAACCTACCTGCCACCCCTAGTTCAGGTATCATGTAGTGCTTAAGCATCTCACCAACCATGATGCCACAGCAAGTGATTTACTGGTTTATGAAGCACCCAGTTACACCGTGTATGATGGGGCACTCCTAGTCTAATTTCTCAGCAGCACACACAACCTCCTTCAACCTCACAGCTGAAGCTCCTGCCCCTTGCCACAGCACACACTGGCTCAACAGCCACAGGAAAAACAAGAGCTACAAAACCTATTAGTGGTGTGTTTAACTTCCAGAAGAGGAACTGTTCAAGTGAGATAGCTTGTCAAAGTAAGAACAGAAAGAGCTTTTTGAGTAAAGGTGGGATGGAGATGACTTGAGGGTCATCAGACTGAAGGCTCCAATGAAAAGTTTAAGCTTAATCCTTTCTATTCTCCTTATCTAAGGGGAACAAAGCAGACCAAGGTCTTCAAGCTTCTAAGCTGCTGCTCAGAATGTTTCAGCATTTCAGGAGCTAAAAGCTGCAAATGAGCACCCAGCATGATGTGAAGAATAGAGCAGAAGAAACAATCTTCCCACGCGTTCTCCACAGATCACACTCAGTAACCAGCACTCGGGGAAGAGCGAGCAGAAGCATGAGTCTCGTACCTGTTCATTCTTGGAACGAACAAAAGATCATCAACAGCAAGGCAGAAGAAATCAAAGTACCTGAACCTAAACTGCTGTGTGCAATTTCTCAGTTAAGACTCTTGTAGCAGCCGCAAACACAGAGTGGCTAACACCATGCCAATTTTCTAGAAGGTTCCAGCAGACACTGTAAGAAGAACTACAGAACCATTAACCCAACACTCACAAGGTCAGGTTAACAAGAACTAGGTAAAACCTAGGAGTGGTATTCTGTAAACACAAGTAATGCCTCACAAACCCCAGAAAGCCAACCGTATCCTGGGCTCCATCAGAAGTGTGGCCAGAAGGTCAAGGGAGGGGATTCTGCCCCGCTGCTCTGCTGAGACCCCACCTGGAGTACTCCATCCAGCTGTGGAGCCCTCAATATCAGAAGGATACAGACTGGTTGGAGCGAGTCCAGAGGAGGCCACAGAGATGCTCCGAGGGCTGGAGCCCCTCTGCTATGGGGACAGGCTGAGGGGACTAGGCTTGTTCCGCCTGGAGAAGGGAAGGCTCCGGGGAGACCTCACTGCAGCCTTCCAGGACCTGAAGGGGCTACAAGGACGCTGGGGGGGGGGATTTTACAAGGGCCTGTAGTGACAGGACAAGGGGTAATGGGTTTAAATGGGAAGTGGGGAGGTTTAGATTGGATATCAGGAAGGAATTCTTCACGGAGAGGGTGGGGAGCACTGGGACAGGTTGCCCAGAGAAGCTGTGGGGGCCCCATCCCTGGGAGTGTCCAAGGCCAGGCTGGATGAGGCCTGGAGCAACCTGGTCTGGTGGAAGGTGTCCCTGCCCATGGCAGGGGGTTGGAACTGGATGATCTTTAAAGTCCCTTCCCACCCAAACCATTCTACGACCTACTGCGAAGCTTTGAATGAGTCAAGCATACGGACAAGGAAGTGACGACTCACAGAGTCTACCTGGATTTTCCAAAAGCATCTGACAAGGACCCAAGGTTCTTTAAGGAACTCAACTGCCATGGAATAGGGAAGTCCTCACATGGATAAACACTTGGCTGAAGAACAGGAGGCAGGGTGGAAGACTGGAGTGTAGAGAACACAGAAAGATCACCAGTGGAATCACAGTGATCTCTGCTGGGAAGCGTGCTAACATTCCTAAGTGATCCGGAAAAATGGAAACAAGCAGTAAGTACTGAGTAGTAGCAGCAAACTACTAAGAACAAACACAAAAAGAAGAGCTGAAGAAATAGGGGCAAGTGTATTTTCTGCATTAAGTGACAATGTAACCGTGAAGATCATTGTCCATAGGTTGTTTTCCCGAGAACTGAAGGGCTCTGCCTGGCATCAGTGGGCACCATCCTATTCACCACCATGATTAGCTCCCAAGTCAAGCCAAGAGAAGGCAGAGCTCCTCTGTCCATCCATTGGGAACTTCTTCTGAACACACTACTACATTCCCCACATTAGGTTTTCCTTTTCTCTTCAGAAACCCTGCATTGGGCAAGTAAGAGTTAAGACATGGCTCAACCAGCCCAGCAGCGTACAAGGGGGTAGGCAGGTAGCTTTCCCCTCTCCCCATCACCTCCCTCACGCCAGCTCAACACTTCTGACCTCTCAACTGGCTGGTTCAGGTCACCAGCTCAGAAAACAGCTGCTCAGCAAAGTCTGGCTTGTGATTCAGAGAATGGAACTGGCTTGAAGGGTCAGACCAGAACCCAAGTGAACGTGAGAAATGGCCAGGGCAGAGAGATCACCCTACTTCAACAGCGAGCTGCCAGCTTAGCTCAACCCACCCTGCGGTTTCTGAAGGAGGAACATGAACATGTTTACCCGTACACACTACAGCTGAGGGTAGTGTACGCTTCTGAGGTTTTCCTTCAGGTCTTCACGTGCTTGAAGCGCCCCGCGTAGCTTACTGCGGGCAGTCAGAAGCAGGGTGCAACTCCTGGGGCACTAACAACCAATAATCCCTACCTAGAGCATGCCGCGCTTCCCACCACCTGCAAGTTCTATACAAACGAGCATAAAACCCTACCAAATATATTCCCAGAGGTTAAGGCACCCATGCAGAAGAGGGAGGGGGAATACCAAGGAACATCCATCCTGCACTGTGCCTAAACGGTGATTTTGTGGCGAACGTGGTGGGTTGCACCGCTGCTCTTTGTATAAGGTGTGCAACAGCTGGCGCAGCCCAGACACCCGCGACGGCAACACGCAGCTCTACCAACCAGGTCTGTGCTGTTACGCGCTCAGATAAACAGAGGGGTGAAGGCCCCATCATCCAAGCAACAGCGGTATTTCCCGCACAATCCGTCCGACAGACTACCACAAGTCTTCCTTGCAATGAACGCGATTTCTGAGCCATCTCTCCAAGCTGTCAACGTGGGCTTCGCAAAGAGCCTTTCTCGGGTACCTGCACCAATATTTCCATTTGAAAGCAATGGGTGAACCTAAAGATGGAGCCTCTGAGCCTCATCACACATTTCTCTGCTCGAGGGAGATCCGCTACCAAGCACTCGGGTAACTCAGCGAACCCCAGCTCAGCTGGACTCCTGCAGAGAACCCAACCATAACCACAGAGATCCATCTCCTTCGCCTGTTCTCGTTACCCTGGAGAGTCAAGACCATTGCAGAAACAGGCCCTCTCGCAACTCTTCATGATCAATTTTTATGGCCCAGGATATAAACAACTGTCACTTAAAAAATTAACGATCCAATTCCTCCAACATTGTCCTGGCTGTGCTCTATCCACCTCTTAGATTCCCACGCTCCTCAGGGACAGGCTGGGATGCTTGCTGCCTTTCAGCACTTTCACCTCCCCCCAGTTCAGAGACGAGGGGAGCAACCATGATCTACCCCACCAGGCAGCAAGACCTCCGACAGACAGGTGTCAGGAACAGGGGGGAAGGATAAAAACGCCTGACGTGTGCCTGACGTGTGCTTGATGTGTGCCTGACGTGTGCTTGGGAGAGACGGGCCCCCTGCAAACTGAAATTAACACGCCGCTTGAATTCTAATTTGTGACATCGTTTATTGATTGATTCTTCATTTCAAGACCTGTTACCATGAGAATTTTGCCTAAAACAGGTTCAAATCCAGACACAAGGGCAGGGTTAGCTGGCTGCACTGGGAGGCAGGAGAGCGGTCAAACCGTCTTGGGTGTTTCCTTCTCACCTCCACCTTGAGCATTACCTGGTTTTGCAGGGAAAAAAGCACACAAACACCTCTTTCAGCTCACTTAAGCTATACTGTACATAAATTCAAAGTCACAGACTTCAAGAGTGCTGCTTGGAGGGGAAGGACCCACTCAGGGTCTACCTCAGCAGGTCTCTCAGCTGATGGGGAAGACGTTACCCGGCCTCCACGAGGAAGAACTGGCTGTGACTTTCAGCTGCAGCCTACAGGAAGGCACCTACACGTCCTCTTGGTACGAAGAATTCAAGTGTCAGTAAGGTAACCTCAAATCAACACACTGTCACCTACTCCAACCGTTCCCAAAAGGAGAGGATTTTCAGTTCTAAATTCGTGTGTAACAGCAGCCTTGGGAGGACCAGCACTAGGTGAGATTTCTCACAAAGCCTGCAGGATGATAAGCTTCCTGGGATTCTGTGATCCCTTGTGACATGCTAAGCAGATCGGTGAAGGTAGTCAGACACCCAATCTCTTAATATCTCTGGAGATCAGGGCTTAAACGCTACTTACACTGCACAAGTACCTAGAAAGTTGTCCCCTTAATCTGGGCCAACCAACAGGACATACAAGGGGACAGATTTCCAACCATTCCCAAGTACAGCCTCTACGAGTGTGAATTCCTAAGTGGGTTGGTGTGTGCCACCCAAGAAGCTATAGCCCGCTGCCCACCGTAGCACTGCTACAAACGCCACGATACAACCCAACCCCGCACACCCCGCTCCCTTAACGCCTGGAGGAGAAGGACGACGGGGCAGAGGGTAAGCCTGCCCTAGCAGTAAGCAGTTACACGAGGGGTCTGCGTCTGTCAGGCAGTACTTACCGTCACACCGCTCCGCACGTGCCAGGGAACACCTGCGCCCTTATGGCCGTCCATCTCCAAGGCCAAACCGAAGAGCAGAATCGAGGTACCTTATGCCTTCGGCACGCTGCTTCCCCAACAGTTCTGATCACGGAGTTGCTTAGCAGCCCCAGCTACAAACTGCAGGATTTCACGGAAGCAACAACAAACTCTGCCAATCCTTTTTACTTGTTTCAGCTGAACAAGAACACAGAATCAGATGCTAAACCAGCACCTACAGGAGGTGCCCCTCCAGGCCACGGACACAAGGATGTGTTTAGAACAGCCACCAGAACTGGAGGGTGCACCTTGAACCTGCCTGCCCAACGCGAGTCCAACCACCTTTGGCAGTGTAAAAACCACAGCGTTGATGAAAACCTGACAAGTTCCGTGCTCCCTCCTCAACAATGACCGCCATCGCTACCACTCAGCAGCGACAGAGCATAACAAGTCGTTCAGGTTTGGATCCAGCCAGCTTGTTCCACCAATGTCCACCACAGGGGAAGAACAGGGAGGTCCGTCGGGAGAAGCGCTGCTCCCGGGCCACCCCACGGCAGCCCCTACTCATCAGTTTCATTAGCTGACAGGCAGCCTGATGGCTTTGCACTGCAGGTCTCTACAGCAGGGTCGAGCCCGGTGGCTTCAGAAAACACCAGCGGTACTGCCATGCCCCAAAAGCTCCAGAGCTGATAAATCCCCCGGATCCGGCCACGCAGCCAACCTGGGTTTCCACTCCACTGACTCATCCACACCAGGCGGAGAACCCGTTCCTCCCTGCTCACCAAACCAACCCCGGGAGTGCTGCTGGGACTGGGGGTCATGGGGAAGGAAATGCATCCTCCCACCTCACAACCCTTGGGGTATGCAATGAGACAATGAAAAAATCCCAAAACCCCTGCAGAAGTCGCACACTTACTGTGGAATTGCATCCCTCTGCCCAGATCAATTAATTTGTACCCCAGTATCAGGTTGGGGGAGGGGGGAGGCTTTTTTTCTGTAAGTCCTTACTGTGGAGACTGACTCCTCTCACTCAGTGGAATTCTTTGTTCCAACCCATTTGTCTACTGGAACAGGCAAAGAAGGGACCCTTATTTAGGCCTTTTTTTGTTGCAGTTTCTATTTTTCTCCCCAAAACATGCGTTTTTGGATGTTCTGCTATCAGCTTTGTAAGCATAACTCAGCAGAAATACGGCATTTGGCAAGAACTTGGTTAAATTGTCTAGGAAAATGGTGAAGAGAAATTACCCGGAGTGCCTTCCTGCCCCCCGGTGAGGCGTAACTGCATCCGCTCTCCCTACCGAGGTGGGGATTTGTTTCACTTCACATCAATGAAGTAAGGTCTCGGGGCCAAAGCAACAGCCCCAGAGGAGTAACACCACCGGGAAAACGAAAGGCCTCCTCTACCATAGGCAGGGGAAGGATGCTTAAGGGA
>NW_010258124.1:22734-22991 GCF_000690775.1 Eurypyga helias
CGCCTCCGGTGTTTCCAGTTTCCCCCGGGGGGCGGTGCGAGCCGGCACAGCGCACAAACGGGGGGAAAAGGATGAAAAGAGGAGGCTGGAAGAGTAAAACGATCTGTAAGAACGCCCACCCCGCAGGGAAAGCACAAGCATTATTTTTAGACAGCACGTTATCCCGCACTGGGTCCCGCTCGCTCCCTCGGGGTCTGCCGGGGGCAGCAGCGTCTCCCCCGGCGGCAGAGAGGCCACCCCCGGCGCCGCAGGGCCCC
>NW_010258125.1:0-4627 GCF_000690775.1 Eurypyga helias
GTGCTGCGGGGCCGCCCTTCCCGCTGTGCGGCCTGGGCTGACAGCCCGGCGTGGGGTGACACCTTGGCACGGGGCGACGGCGTAGCGTGAGGTGACAGCGCAGGGTGACCCCGGTAAGAGCACTCCACCTCCGCCCAACAGGCAGGTAATGCAGGTTACCGGGGGGGTGTAGGTAGAGCCCTGCTCCGAAGGGTCCTGGTGGGCTCCCACCCCTGGCAAAACCGTGCGGTCTTCTCCCTGGTCCTTCAGGTTGGAGGAGGAGGAGGAGGTGGTGGCTGCATCTTGCGAGTGTTGCACACCCCACGTACACGTCCTTTCGCTCTCTGGGCGCCGATTCGTAGCAGGCAAAGGGACGTTTTCCTTTACCTGTGTAGAAAACAACTCTGCTTTTTCTCATGACCGCTTCCATGCTCTGCAGTGATTTCATTCACCTGCCGGCCCCTGCCCTTTACAATAGGAGGGTGTACACAATCTGGTGCTGGTGGAAAGTCCTCTTTTGCCATCCCTTGGTTTGAAAAGCATTGGCCACGTCGTTGGGCTTCGTGGTGACCCCCAGAGTGGAACCCTGCGGGCACGCTCGCTTCCCCGGCTGTCCCTCACCTGCGGCTGCCGTGCTGCTGCACCTCTCGGCTAATTCCATCCCTCGTGGAATGGCAGGTGAAGGTGTGTGGTTTGCTTTGGATTTACGTCGCTGAGCCTTTGTTTAACGTGGTATTTGAAACTCAAGGTGGGACAGAAAGGTCAGACTTTTCCGATTGTTTTGTTCTGGCTTAAGGAGATGCAGTAACCTCATACTGTCCTCTGCTGAGACATAAAATCTCTGTTATGGTGCAAGGTTCTCACAGTTATGCTCGCTTTCAGGAGCTCTGTTTTTACAGTTACTCTCGGAATGGAAATGTTTTGGCTGTGAACATAAAATATTTTTTATTCATCATTTAAGTCAGCGCACCGTTTGTTCTGACAGAACGCGTAGTGCGCTGACGTGAAAATAGACCTTAAAAATCGTATTTTTTCTTTTATGATCAAATGCTTCATGGCAAGAGCTGCAAGTGTCATGTTGGATTTTGTATCTTCCAGCAACGTTTTCTCGGAACAATTACAGCTTACAATGTTCTTCCTCCTCCTCCATGACAAGCTCTATTTTTATGAGGCATCGTACTTCAAGCTGCTCTCTTAAAATGCTGTTTAAGTAGTGGAGGAAGCATTCAACATTTATAACCTAGCATGAATATAATATTTAAAAGCTGTAAAGTGCTGTGGAGATGAACAGAAACAACAGCTAATGCGCACAAGGGTTGCTGCAAGAACCTCTGTTCTCTCCCAGTTTGCAGGGAGCCAGACCAACGAACACATCTGGCTGAGGGCAACCAGAGCAGTGGCGGTGTCAGGGCAGCTCAGAGGCGTGAAGGGACATGTGGCCATCCACAGTTCAGAGCTGCCAAGTCCCCTCTGAGGCCAGGCGTCAGTCTGTACCTGTAGTCGCGGGCTCTACTGTGGGTAGGTGAATACGGAAGAAAAAGATGCCTTTGGAAAGCCAGCAGACACAGCTGCACTCAGTGCCTGAAATGTGTCTAAACTGGCCCCGAAAGCTGCAGCAGGTACATCCCGGACTACAGCTGGTTTGTGGCTACTGTGTTAGCCTCCCTGAAAATGCCGTAGCGTCCTTTGGGTATCCCCTGTGAAGGAGAGATTACAACTGAGGTTAAAATTGCAAGTGCCTTTCAAAGATTTTAATCTGCCTGGTAAGGTGTGCCAGCGCCAAAAGGTTCCCAAATAACTGTGTTTTCCAGATGCCACGACCAGAAGGGACTTTTACGTCATCTAAAAAGCAAAACGTAAACAGCATCTTCCAGATGACCCACTGCTGATAAAGAGGGAGCTACGTACTAAAGTATCATGATTCTGAGACACAAAGACCTAGATACTGTGTTCATTTAAACTACCCTGTTTGAGCATTGGCTGAAGTGACCTCTCGCCAGATCGTTGCCCTCGGACAAGTTCAGAGTCAGAGGTGCTGAATGCGACAGTAAGAATTAAAAGGCATGAGAAATTCCCTCTGGGACAGGGAAGTAGTCAAAGTGCACATCAAAGGAGTAATTTTAAAGGATTTAAGGACTTTTTTCTGAGAGAAAAGGTCTGTGACGTCCTTATTGGGAGCGGGAGTTTCCTTCGAGTGTCTCTGTCCTGCCTTCCCCACGGGGAAGGGGAAGATCCTTGAGCTGAGCTTCAGTGGACACTAGACTGTTCTGCCATCGTTTCACAGTGGGGCTGTGGTCGTCTTTGGGTTTTTGTATGCTCCTTGGTACACATCATAAAGAGGTGGGAACCCTGGAGTGAATAAAGAACTACTGAGAAAAGGTCTTTCTGCCTTTTGTGAGCTTTTTTGTTTGCAATTCACATGTTTGTTTTCAGGCTTCGCTGAAAATTGAAAAAATACTTTCATGTAACTCAGGGAAGAATGATCTGAATGGGGAAAAAAAAAATCAAGGAGTTGAACGATCATCTGTTTCAGTGCAGTGCACAAGGTGCATGTTATTCAAGCAACTTATTTTGTGGGGGAAAGAAAGGCAGCGCTGATATTTCTGAGCCTCAGCCCAGGAAGAAAGCCAAGAGTAATGAAATACCTCTGATAAGGATGCTTTGTAGTATCTGAGCCCTTGCTGCTGTTTTGGATTCTTTTCCAAGAGAGACTTAATTGGTTTAGCAGTCCAGACTTGCTCCGCTATTCACCTTTTCACCTCTATTATTTGGGGTAAAAGCCCGGTGATACTGTGCAGGTGCAGAATGCCCTGGTCTGGCCTGATTTCTCTGCACGGTCATTTGAAACAGAAACAGCTGGGATTATTCCAGTTTATAGCAATGAAAAGACAGAGTGCTTTTTCTTTTCTAGCATTCAATTTTCCTTTCACTCTGAGAGTGCCCTGGAGTGACAACTCTCAGTGTCTTACATGGTACTGATGGTCTCAGGTTGTGGAGCATTATGTAGTGTATGAGCATGGGAGTTGTTGCCTTGTTTGACCGTATCATTTGAAAAATGAAGCATTTCTCCTGGCTTTAGATGAAGGTCTGTACTACCAGGCTTTGGAATACGGTTTCTGAACAGTTTTACTTTCCCCGTAGTCTGGTCAATGGACTGGGTGTACACAGGTGGCGGGGGTGTGAGAGGAAATTGTTTTGTGGACTACTTCCTCTGGGCTTCCTAGTGAATTTCTGTAACTTTCACCTTGCATCTCAACACTTTCATTTCTGATGCACTTTTTCACAGAAACAAAAGGAAATGTTGCCTTTTCAGAAGTTTTACTCTTCATTGAAGAGAAATTATAGGTCCTACATGCCTTGTGGTTCAAACTTTCTGAAGATATTTAAGCAGATGGTATTTGGAGGTACCATGAAAAACAGGTCGTTCCTCTTCAGTATTTAGTGGTGGGACATGTTTGGGAATTCAAGGATGCTTTTGTTAAAAAGCATGACCTTGATTAACTGATATTTATTATTCTTACCAACTGTACGTTGCCCCTGCAACAACATACATACTGGTGTGTGTACTATTACAGGAAAAAAAAAGAAAAATAATATTTCTGTCAAATTTCTGGTGGCTGGAGTCCTTTATAAAGCTGTGATCAATGAGCATCAAGGCAGTGGGCATCCTTTAAATACTAGTTGGCAGTGATGTCTCTCAGCCTGTTTACTCCTTGCCTATAGTGTTACTTTCTGTACCTGTAACATTCCACCTGTAATGTTGTCCGTGCGTAGTGTGATCTGTGTGCAGGCAGAGGTCCCTGTCCTGGCATAGCAGCCTCTCCAGTTGCAAGGTGCCCTGCAAAGGTGCAGATAAGACTGCAAGTGTCCTCTCCCTCTCAAATCTACCGGGCAGTCATTTCAGCTTTATTCACTGAATCTTCTCTACAGGGAAGGTAGAGTATTAAATGCAGGGAGGTTTAGATTAGATATCAGGAAGATATTGTTCCCGGAGAGGGTGGTGTGGCACTGGAACAGGTTGCCCAGAGAAGCTGTGGATGCCCCATCCCTGGAAGTGTTCAAGGCCAGGCTGGATGAGGCTTTGAGCAACCTGGTCTAGTGGAAGGTGTCCCTGCCCATGGCAGGGAGGTTGGAACTAGATGGTCTTCAAGGTTCCTTCCAACCCAAACCATTTCATGGCTCTAATTTTTACCCATTTTTCAGACTTTGTTTTTTGAGCAGCTCTCCCTTGTGAAGCATATAGGAGTTTTAGGGCCTGTCAGGGCCTTCTGTTTATTTTCTCTGCTGAAATGGGTATTTTGGTGGGGGCCTTATTCAATTTCTCACCATTTTTTTTATATTGGCTCTCAATATTTAGTAGCTGACTCCTGCTTTAGTGTGGTTGAAGGACAGAGATGTTACATTTTAATATGTGATATAGCTCTCTTACTGCAGGGCTTTTTAACTGTCTGTAAAAGCAAACAAAACCCAAACCAAAAACCCAAACCCAAGCCCTTATCCCCTTAGAACAAATTAGTGTACATTATCTAAATGCCTCCTAACTGTCAGGAATGATAAAGAAATAGATTCTCCCTTACAGAAATGAGGGTAAAATCTGGAGGGAAGGAGCAAACACAGGGATTGGTGTGGGGTTTGTTTGGTTTTTTTT
>NW_010258125.1:4667-9205 GCF_000690775.1 Eurypyga helias
AATTTGTGTAACATACTTTGTCATGTTTTTAAAGGAGAGGATAGACATTGTGCGGTACCCCTGCAGCAGGAGTACGTTCATATTTAATCACATGTAATGAGGGGGGTTAAGTTGCTAAAGCTACTTCTAGAGTTACAGCTTGAATTACCAAAACTGCTGAGGTCGAAGGAGCCTCTGAAAGTTTTATCTACAGAGTGAGAACTGGGGGGCGGATTAGAAATAGCAACGGTGGGAGCCTGCTTCCCTTTCCCGTTCTTTCCGTGGAGAGTTGTTTAACGATACACAGTTCCCAAAATTTTCTTTATTTTCTTTTAAATCCAAAATTACCAAATTGTCTTAGAATCTGTAGGGGCTGGAGCAGCAGGAGGTTGTGCTGGTGGAGCTCAGCTCAGAGAATGCCCCAACCTCCTCCTTCTTGGGTTTGAAGTGAGTGATGTGCTGTCCCAATAGGACATTAGCTGGTGCTCACAGGGCTGGTGGAGCTGGAGGCTGCTGTGCCTGGTTCAGGGAGGAAGGAGGAGGTGTGGAAAAGCAAGAAGCAGCTTTGATGGAGATTGTTCTTCAAGAGTAATGCTTGCTGACTTCTTTGGTTTCTCTCCACTTCCTGGTGCATTTCTGTGGTCTCTGCAGCCACATCAAGGCTCCACTGCTGCAAAGCTGAGCCCTTTCCCCCACTGTTTGCAGAGAAAAGTAACTCCTTACCAAGATCCTTGGTTACTGTGGGTGCTGTTTTCTTGGCCTCTGACACTCTTTTTCCTGTGTGAATCCCGTCTTCCACCCTTAAGCCACAGACTGTCACACGTAGAGGCTCTCACCCGTTCTCTGAACAGCTCTTTCTTCTCATTTTCACTATCTCATGAATGGTTAATTATTAATTATGGTGTCCTTCAGAGTTTGGGTGCCTCCGATACAACTCTAAGAGACTACAAAATACAAGCAGTGGTTATTCAGGTTGCATATCAGCAAATAGAAAAATTTTAAAAATCACCGCGTAATGCTCAGATGGCAACACTAAAAATGCCATGTGGTTTTCCCACTTGTCTTCCTCACCTGCTTTGGAGCCGCTCTGTAGGGAGGTCCTGCAGAGGCTGTTGTGAGAGGGCAGGAGCCCTCTCTGCCCAGAGTTTCTTGACATGGAGATACCCTGTGTTTCATTTCACACGCAGGGTGGAGGGAGGCCAGATGCCATAAGGCTTGGTGTTGAACAAAACAGTGTTTGAGAGTTGATACGGGAGTAGAAAGGAGTCTGCTAATGAAAAAGTTGGTAAAACGAGTGTTTCTGCAGACAGTGTTCAGAACCTGGGATGTCTTCAAGATATGTAATAAAACATTAAAGCAATGATCTGTTTACAAAAGCAAAGAAGATCTCGGTATTAAATATTGCAATTACTCGCCAGCATGATACCTCCTGCACCCCATACGTCCCCTGCAGTGCTACAGGCTTGGGGAGAAGTAGCTGGAAAGCTGCCCAGTGGAAAAGGACCTGGGGGTGTTGGTCCACAGCTGCCTGAGACATCAGGAAGCAGTGTGCTCAGGTGGCCAAGAAGGCCAATAGCATCCTGGCCTGCATCAGGAACAGTGTGACCAGCAGGACTAGGGCAGGGATTGTCCCCCTGTACTGGGCACTGGTGAGGCCGCACCTTGAATCCTGTGTTCAGTTTTGTGCACCTCACTGCAAGATGGACACTGAGGTGCTGGAGTGTGTCCAGAGAAGGGCAACGGAGCTGGGGAAGGGTCTGGAGCACAAGTCCTATGAGGAGCAACTGAGGGAACTGGAGTTGTTTAGGCTGCAGAAGAGAAGGCTCAGGGGAGACCTTATCGCTCTCTACAGCTACCTGAAAGGAGGTTGTAGTGAGGTGGGTGTCTTCTCCAAAGTGACAAGTGATAGGACAAGAAGAAATGGCCTCAAGTTGCAGCAGGGGAGGTTTAGGTTAGATATTAGGAAACATTTCTTCACTGAAAGTGTTGTCAGCTGTTGGAAGGGGCTGCCCAGGCAGGTGTTTGAGTCACCAGCCCTGTGGGTATTTAAGAGACTTGTGGATGTGGTGCTTAGGGACATAGTTTAGTGGTGGTATTGGCAGCGTTAGGTTAACAGTTGGACTTGTTGATCTTAATGGTCTTTTACAGCTTAAAAGATTCTGTGATTCTATGATTGTCTGCTTGCTGAGAAAGCCTTGGGGAACCAAGGATAAACTTAAGCTTGTCACACGAAAGCTTTGGTGAACTTGCTGTGCCTTGATGCCTGTCTTGTACAGTCCCACCATGCTCAAAGTTCAACAGATTGTTAGCACTGCTTGGCCACGAGTTTGGTGTGTTGTCAGAAGTAATGATACAGGTGCCTTTTAAATTGCATTGTCCTGCACGCTATTTACGTACTGCTAGTATCTGTGCTTTTAACACATTGGGAATAAAAGGTAAGCCTGAAGTTTTTACTGGATAACGTATTCTTTGAAAATTGATAATGTAGGTCATTGCTAAGGATTTTTTTCTGATTTTTTTTTTCTTTGCTGTTAGCAAGAGGATGTGTCAGCTATACTAAGTTCTTAACGGACAGTTATGTTTGCACAAGAAGAAGCAGCCCCTGCTCTGAAGTGCGACAAGTGAAACAGACACAAATGAAAGCCTGTAGAGATTAAGTGACTTTTGCAAGGTCATCTGGGAGATCACTGGCCAAGCCAGCATTAGTGCTCAGCTCTTGTCCAAGGACCGTAGTCATCTCTTCCTTCTGTTGCTAAGTAGTGTTGACCAGAATCCTCCAGCCTGCTTGGATGGATCTCTTTATCCAGACAATTAAATGCAGGTCAGCAGTGTGCACAACAGAAAGAAAATAATGATGCTGGTTTTGGCCAGGTGGCTTCATGAGGTGCTAGCTGTGTGTTTTCTCCACACCATACTCAGTACTGACAAATACTTTTTTGATTTTGCTCAGTAAAGGAAGAGCACATGATGTCTACTAGCTTGAGTACAATAGCCTGACAGTGAGTGTAGGAGCCTGGAAGACAGTGTGTGAAGGGCTGCAATGAAAGTTGAGCTCTGCAATGTCTTTTGTGTATTTTTCTCTTTTACTCCAGTTCACCTATTATCTAGCAGCTGCCACAGCTGAAGTAAGAAACATCCTACTGTTCTAAGAGAGAATAAATGTATAAGGTGCTCCCCTGTTAAACTCAAGTGCAAATAGCATGTAACCATTCATACTATGTGTATAGATCTAAAGACGGATGCTCACAGCTTTCTTGGAATATAAAAAACAATCAGGCTACTTTTGTTTGAAGCAGACCAGATTAGGATGAATAAACTTATTATTTTAGCAATGTTTAACACATACTTTTGCTCTTCTGCCTCGGTCCAATTTTCCTTAGTGGTAGTTCCGTGCAAGGTCTCACCAAGAAGTCTACTAATTTTGGCACAGTCACCCGATGCCCACAGGCAAGTTGGTCTATCATCCGCTGAGTCAAATCCTATGTGTCAGACCAGGTTACAAGGCAACTCTGTATCTTCCCTCCACTTTTAGCCTTGAGTTTTATTTTCCCTGTACTCTAAAGTGTAGCTGTGTATGTACAAAAGTGGTTTTCCGGAGGATTGTTCAATTATTTTCCTGAGATTACTTCACCAGCATAATATCTACTACAAAGCTAAAATCAACACTGATCTGTTATTTTCACACTGCACTACTATTTTCTTTTAGCTTTTTAAACTTATATTCAACTTTAATTTTGATGCACAAACCTACATGCATGCATTCAGCAAGCCTGTAACCAAACTACCTTAAAAAGGACAGTGTGCCGGCAGCAGTCTCCGGGCAGCAGTGCATTATCTTCCCGATGATGCACTCGCTTCCATCACAGTACTGTGCCAGTCCTGTATGCCTCTGCACATTTCCAGCATCTGGAAAAGAACGTAAAGCTAATTACAGCAAATTTTACAGGTTGAAGCGAAACAGAGAACAAATGTACACTACGATGGGCTATACTGAAAAAAATCAAGCAGAAATATTGATGAAATACACAAAGAGATATTAATTTTCATGTAATAATGTACCAAAATATTTGATGATAGTGTAATATGTTGTAGAGTTAAATAAGAACTAACCATTTGTGAACAAATGAGCTTTGGCACTGTGATTTTCTTCCTTAAAATCTAGCATGTGTTTCATTGGAGCTATTGCTCAGAAGAAACCTTCCTACTCCTTACTTCTTAAGGGGAGAAATCTGGTTGTTCCTCAGCAGATAGTCTGTAGAAGTAAGCAATTCATGTCAGAGGACCTTGAGATGTGATTGATAGGCTGAATTTGTGTTACATAGTTTATTTTGAATAAACAGCACTGAAGGCCTGAAGAAAATGAACCAAAAATCCACCGTATTTGGAGAGTGCTTCCGTGTGTTTATGTTAGAGCTCTGGAATGAGACTTGCAGCTGTTGGTTGCTATGGGTTGAGTCATTCTGGGTTCTGTCCTCCATCCCTGACAGAGGTGGCATACCTGAAAATCCTCAGGGGTTTCCATTTAAGATGCTCAGTGTGCCACTGAAGAGTCAGGACAC
>NW_010258125.1:9549-20256 GCF_000690775.1 Eurypyga helias
ACCCTTGTAGGCCCCCTTCAGATACTGGAAAGCTGCAATGAGGTCTCCTCGGAGCCTCCTCTTCTCCAGGCTGAACAAGCCTAATTCTTGCAGCCTTTCGTCATAGGAGAGGTGCTCCAGCCCTCTGATCATCTTTGTGGCCCTCCTCTGGACTCGCTCCAAGTGGTCAATATCCTTCTGATGTTGGGGGTTCCACAGCTGGACGCAGTACTCCAGGTGGGGTCTCACCAGAGCACCCAGCCTCTCATCTGCTTTCCACAGTGGCATCCTGGCTTCTCCAGAAACCGTGCTGGGCACAGTTCATCTCATGGCTTTTGCAGCTTTACTGAAGGATGAGAATAAATATGCCCAAGAGGCACGGGTCTTTCTCTACTGACGGTAAAGGGAGCCATGACAACCAGCTCAACTGCAGACATCCGTGTTCAATTAGATGAAGCCCAACTACCTACTCATACAGAGAGACTTCTCTAGGCCCTTGGAAAAGGGTTGAAACTGCTCATGATCATTTAATGCTCATTTACTTCCTCTCTGTTTTAGATGAGTTTCATCCAGATTTCATGCTGGTTTACTTTAAAAATCATTCTAATTGTAGGAATGTGTCTGGACTGGAAACATTTGTTGCAGAAAAAAATGTTGGTTGGGGGTTTCTAGTACTATAGACCTGTCAGTAGTTCAGTTTGATGTGCAGTGAGGTTTGGGTTGTGGGATCTTTTTATGGTATTTTTGTTTCTTAGTCTAATGGTCATCTATAGTGCATTGTATAAGGTTTTCAATGTTTTTGCCTTTTCTCTTTTGCCAGCTTACTTTCATAGCACATTTAGCACCCATTGGTGTACAAATTATTGGGAGCCTTGATAACAGAGGATTGAACATGTGATGTCACGGCTAAAAAGGTGTCAATACAGTTCTGTTTTAACCTTATTTATTTATCTACAAAGTAAAAGATTATTAAATTTGATAACAAATGTGGTTTACATCACTTAGAGAACTGCACTTCTTCAATTTCTCTCTTTCACATGGAGGCAAGGTTTTGGAAGTTGCAGATTGCCAATCACTGGTTATTTTTTAATCCTTTCTTTTTGTGTATGTGCAGCTGTTGAGAATCAAAAGTTTTTTTAGAAAGCTCACAAATATAGCTACTTCTTTGGATTAGGGAGGGATGAACAGCTGAGCTGGGAATCGGAAGTATTATGTTAGTTTTGCTGAACTAAGCTCAAGTGCAGCCGTTTTTTTGTTTCTTTACTTTTAGCAGTTGTATTGTGGTTTTTGTAAGCTTCCTAGCAGCTGCATAGCTTTGTCACACATGATGATGTCATAAATTACGTTTTAGTATGAAATCTGTGATACTGTGTCTTGACAGTGTCATGCAAAAGCAGTAGTGCTGAAGCCCAGGGACTAGTTAGGCAGGACCCTTCTCTTGCTCCTTGGGTAAAATTTACTCTGGCACACAGAGCGCACAGGGTTTAAGGAAGGTTGCAGCTTTTGCTTATAATTTCTAGATAAATACCTTTCACACATTCAGTTCTGTCTGCTGCATAAATACAGTGTTTCTCTGCATAACCCAGTTCTGGATCATTTAGTCCATTTCAGATCTCTGTAGAGCAGAAAGTGAAGAGGAACAATACATGGAGGTCTGGAAGTCTCTTCCTCCTTCTCTGGAAGTTCATGATCCATCGATACAGAAAATATCTTCGTGGAGACTGGCGTGTGAATACCTCTCCACACTGAACTCTGCCTGTTGGTGTGACATATACCATGGTGTCACATGCCCACACTGTGACAGGTTGGAAAGAGACCACCTCCTCTTCCGAGTACTTTGTTGTCTACAAAGAAAGCAGAAACTCATTTTGAGCCCAGCTAATAGGGACATTTGCTAATGCAGATACGACTCAATACGTTAAGCTTTTCTTACACACAAATCCCACAGTGAAGAGGTGTGTGTGTATCTTTGTTCCTGAAACCAGGCTAAGTGGAGAAGTTCCAGTTAAGTCAAAGCAAATGAAATCCATTGCTCATCCTAGTTGTTTGCTACCTAAGAGCTGGGAGGACTGGAAATGGCAGTAACTCCTCACTGAGCAAAAATGCTCTTCTGGCCCAGAACAGAGAAAATTCTGCATTTGCTCCCCATCTGGTACCGCTGTCTCTGTTCCTCCTCATTGTTAGAGTTCATTTTTATGGTATCTCAGCACTGCTGCATTGCTCGAACAAGTGCTTTTTGGCAAAGAATTTGCTTTAAAACTATATAAACTCAGCACACTCCAAAAGAATATTCCCAGACACCGCTGGTTTTTTGGTTCATTGTTTAAGAGTATTTCATGTAACAGCAAGCATTTGTTTGGGGTTTTTTTAGCTTTTTCATCTCTGACAGTGGGCTACCGTAAGGCAGGCACTGTTCAGAGCCGCTCTGCCTAGCTCTGTAGGTGATGTGTTGGAACTGCTGGATGTTTCATGGGCACCCCTTTGCTTTCCCACTGGCGGGTACAGGTTTCCATGTGGAAAGTGGCTTGTGGGGCAGATGCTGAGAGCAGGGTAGTGTGGCCAGCTCTCCTGCCAAGGTGGTGACTTGCCACACATCCCAGTCTGGGGCTGGAGAGCCTGTGGGATGAGCAGCACATGCGTGGAGCCTGCGTGTGCCGTTTCTGCCCTTCCCAGGGGCTGGCTGAGATCTGACCTTTGCAGTGCTGTGGGGAGGTAGAAGGTCAGGGGCTGCTGCATAGCAGAGGGGACAGCTGCTCACCTCCCTTCCCAGGCAGGTGGGACAAGAGCACCGCCAGCAATCACTCCCTCCCCTCCTCCAGCACGCTGTTTAGATGAGCAGAGTATGACCTGGGGGTTGAAATCTGCTGCAGGAAGAAGCCTTATGTGTTTTTTTTTCTTTAAAGAGAGGCAAGGCTCAAGAGTGTGACTGCTCACATTTCAGGTCCTTTTCTCCTCCTTGGAAAGCACCTCCCTGCACCGTCCCTTCATCAGAACAGATGGAAAGGTACACATGTAACCCTGTGTATTACCTTTTTACTACAGTGAATTCTTAACTTCAGTAATGCTTCAGTGCAATGTAAGCAGTCAGGGCTGTCTCACGAGGGGCTGTGGGAACTCTCCCTAGCCTGGCTGATGCAGGCTGACAGCGGTTTGTTGCTGAGCAGAGCATAGTGGCTCATGTTGTTCTAAAGCTAACAGTTCAGGTTGAGAGGAACCCCCGTCATCATCCGTGAGCTGTGAGGGGCAGGCTGTCCTCCATTAGCTCTACATTTTGGCCTAACTGGGGCCTAGAAACATTGTGATGGAGGAGTCATGAAATTATTGCAAGGCTAACTACCACTGCTGTTCAGCTGGAATTCAGGTCCTTATCTGTTTTATCTGGTTTGTGGCATAGCATAATTGTCAGATTCATCCAACTGACTTTTTTTTTTTTTTTTAATAGAATGAATTCTGTTTACCCTGAAGTAGTATACAACATTTTATGCTCTTGCCTATTTTTTGCTCCAGTAAGACAATAAACTCTGTAAGGTATAAACCTCCACAGGTCTGTGATTCTCATCAGCAATGTCAGTTTAATGCTTTATATTGTTGCATTCTTATGTGTTTTACTGAATATTTTTTTCAGCCTCATAAAATACCAGTATAACAAAAATACTGTATTGCCATATTCTGATAAGTGAAAAAAAAAAAAAAAATTCCTATGTCTTTCATTGCCTGCTGAAGATCATACATGTCTATATGGATTCTTTACCAAATTACGAAAGTAGTCATCTTAACATATATTCACTTATGGTCTGAAATAGTATTTTTTTTTTTTTAAGGCAACTTTGATTAATATTTGATATATATAAATTTCATGGAAAAAACCCCCTATTGTTTGATTCGGTATTTGGCAGATGCTCTTAAACATCCATGCTATTTCCTGAAAGAAGCAAGTTCGCTGTTGGGATGATAACTCTGCTCTTTGCATGTGCTGAACTGGGCGGCAGACCTCCTACTTGTGCTAAAACCGTCACTTTGCTACTAAATTCCAGATGGGGTGGAGCTCAAACAAGAGACAAGTCTGGCCGCCTGAGTCCTGCCTTCTGCTCTTTCCTTGACACCGGCTGAAGAATTGTGGCAGATACAGTATAAATGGAAATGTTTATTTGTTTTCAGAGACATATTGACCAGAGGAAATGCAATCTATCTAGCTTGGTCCTGAGAAGCAGCCGTATGTTAGAAATGTCAGATGTATAAAAAGGGGTTAAATGCTTCACATATTTTTAACGTAGAAAAATACATAGTGAATGCTCAAGAGTTATTAACTGCGTGCTGGGAACGTAGCTGGTGTAACAAAGCCTGTACTTTCTGCAGCTCAAAGGTTGATATAAAGGGATCTTTGTTTTGTAATGACATTAGTCTTGATTTTCAGTGTTTTCTGCTGTTCAGATCTAGCAGAAGGAAAAAAAATCAAAATGTGAGAAGCTGAAGAGAAACTTCTGACATAGTTGAGAAAATCGTACTCAGCTTGGGGAATGGTTAGATAGCCTTGCTGTTTAAGTGCATGCTAGTGTTTGTGATAAATGTTGTGGGGGAGTATGTTAGTTTATAGCATCTTACAATTTAATGTGTATTGTGCTTGAAGAGTGTGTAGTACTGAGATGCTGTTCGTTTCTGTGGAGACCAGTATGTTGGTAGATGCTCAATTCTTAAGTAAACTGTGGGATTAATGATTTGACTCATGTTTGCCTTAAAATCCATTAAGAGTAACATCGCATTTTTAACATGCTGTGTGTAGAAATCTCTGTTAAATTTACTGCTAAGAACCTTCATAAGAAGCTCTTTGAGAAACATTTTCTAGAGAAAATTCTGTTGATTTAAATCAAGGGCTTTTGAAAAGGGACTTGTCCCTACCAGTTCAGCAGTTTGTTTGTTTACAGCCTAGAAAAGGTAGCTAGAGACGAACAAAAGAGCCCTTCAAATCCTTCCTGTGGAAAACGTCTTGTTTTAACATCACTGGAAACACAGTACCAGGTTAAGACTCTGAAGCACTGGTCTTTCTTTAGCCAAAGCATCTATTAATATAGCTGCCTCTCGTAATAAAGAGGGAGGTCTGGAGTGCTCGGAGTGGAGCGACGAAGAGGGAGGGGATTTAGGACTAACAGGTGGTCCTGAGACGTGCTGGCTGACGCTGAGCTCAGAGCGAGCGCACTCCATGTGGGTGTTCATGGGCTTTCCTCTCTCTCTCTGGATACGTGTGTCTGTTGTTCCTGGTGTAGCTGTGGAACCTTTCGGCTATGGCAATAAGAACTGACTTGAGGAAAACCATCAGGAGGATAGCAGGGTTTTTTTACTGGTTTCCTAAGTCATTGAGCAGTTCAAGGAGGAGAACAGTAAAACTTCTGTGGAAGTCTGCTGGTAAGTCTTCCGCTATGTTTCTTAAGACATTTTCCCCTGCTAAAAATAAATTCAAAGGGAAAAATAATTTATTTCTGTTCAGCTGGTTAACTTTTCCAGGCTAGCATTGTTTGCATTTTTCCATTCTCTGAGGCTCATTAGGCAAAACTGTAAAAATATTTTGGAAATGCAATAGAAGGCTTGTTAGGCTTGCTCAGAGGAAGCATTCTCCTGCAGCTGTATAATTTATTCATATTAACATTCATGTCAGTGGTATTTGATGTCTTGTTTTTGTAGACCTTGTTTCTTCCTTAGATGTGCATATAGTAACTCTAATATGTCTCAAATACCTGCCAGAAAATTATTTGGAATTGCCTTAACCTGTGCATTGATCTAGAAGGCTGTGTGAAGACAGAATTGACTGAAGACCTTAACTCATTGTACCAGTGTTCACACAAAGCAACGAGCAGCTTAGAGAGGGCTTGTGCTCAGCAGTGATGCACTGTCCTTCATTTCCATTTTATCAACTGGAATGCAGTAACCACTCAGCTCACCACTTAATAAAAGACATCGCTCCTAACAACAGCTCAGTGCCTTGATCTTTGTCCAGTCCTGGCAGAGAAGGGTTTGCGTCTCTCAAATTAAGATTCTCATGAACACCGTGAAAGCCCAAAGGCTGTTGTGTCCGTCTGGAGTGGGCTGTTAAAGCTGGGGCTGAGGTATATTGTTGGGGGAATGGGGTGTGTGTGTCGGAACATGCAGTGCCGTAGCTTAGGAATCTTGAGTTCAATCTGTTCTTCTTAAAAGACTAATTATACAAGACAGATTTTCTTCTGATGAGGACTGTTTTGACTGAAGCGGTGCTCTTGTCAGTTCTGCCAGTATTACAACATTAATAGCAAATTTCCATGTGTATGGGATGGGGTTTGGGCGAGTTCTGCAGCTGAGCAATATGGTGTAGTACTTCATGTAACAGATTTGTGACTCTGAGAGGGGAGGGCCAAGTTGGACCAGGTGAAATCTGTCACAGAAACCTTGTTGGGCCACATGTCTAAATGACATGACTTCTTCCCATGTGAAGGAGTCCACAAGTTTCAAACATTGAGAAAGAAGTCTCACTAAAGCCTGTGGCAAAACTTCACTTGAATAAAACTAGAGTTTTAATTAGCCTCTGTTTGAATATTGGTAATCTCAAGTCCTTCTAATACATCAGATCATCTTGTGTCCTTGTAACACATCAGATCATTCCTGCATCTCTTTTGTTACTGTAAAAGATTAAGTGGCTAAAAACTATCAATGAATGATACTGAGAGCTTTGCTAGCTGAATAACACTACTAATATTGTTTAGCAACTAGCTAGTAATTGTTTACATGCCAGTTATCTTTGTCCTCAGCTCTACAAAAGAATTATTACATCCACAACTTGTAACGAGCAACAACGTGAACTTGGAGTGCTTTTAAAATACTACTTTTTGTGGTTTTTCTCTCATCTCCTGCTACATCTAGAGGTTTGAATAAGTTTTGACATTTTTTTTTTAATTTTACCATCATTTTAATGTATGTATTAGCATCTCTTTTGTCCTGAATATGTGAACAGTGTCAGATATGCCCTACATGTCCTTTTCTACCTGTGCAATGAGATATTTATCACAACATTGTGAGTTCAGTGGAAATGTGACATTTTAGCACAAGGTTGCATCCAGGCAAAAAAAAAGCTCAGTGTGACAATTCTGCTCAAACTCCTCATAACTTTACCAAAGCCAATCTCCTCGAGTACATCTGTAATAAACTGGAAGGCAAAGCCCTGGTGCTCATCTCACAGGGGTGATGAGCCAGGTGCTCATCTCATACAGCTCCTGTTTGCATGGCCAGTTCCTGTTTAGTCTTTACAAAGACAGCAAGTGGATGAAAACTTAGCTACACTGAGTCCATGAACATTTCTGCCTTTTTCCTGAGTGGCCAGGATTTTGCTTGGGTTCTTGCAGAATTACCAGATTGCTCACAGGCCACCTTAACTCTGAAACACCACATTTTTGTAACTTTCAACCAATTTGCTCTTTTGTCCTTGTGCGAGGGTTCTCCAACACATAAGCCTAGTCTGAGCAGTACTGGCGGTTTAGTTACCTAGGTACACAAAGAGGGTTACCCTCACCTCCAGCATAGTGCAGTTTTCCACCTCTTTATCTCTGCCACTTTTGCTCCTGTGTTGGCGTTAACGCAATTTTCTGGTTGGGTCGGCCGGGATGAGCCAGCAGAACAATTCTGCGTTACTAGGCCTGACCCACAGGTGAATAACCCAGCTGATAGTTAAAGCTTTCAATAGTAGTTACTGATTGTTTGTAGCCACTTACGCTGTAACAAATTACTGTTGTAACAACAAAGCTGAAACTGTCATGGTGTGGATGTATTATGAAGAGTAGAGATTACATTCCCTCATGTGCTTTGTCATAGATTTTATGATACCATACATCATTTGAACCAAGAGATGGGCTCTGTGCCTCTGCACAGTAGCCTCAGACTTGTTGCTTATGTTCTGTTTCTGGCACTCCAGGATGACTTATCCTCTCTGCCTGACCCAGAAACAAAATCTGCCAAAGCACAAAATGAGTTTTTGACAATGAATTTAGTACTGCTGTAGCTCACTGTGTTCAGAAAGTTGCATTTCATGCAATTTTAGAAAGACCTATCAGAGCCTAATTAGGTTGCTGTTCCTAAAAATCCTTAATTTTCCATGCTGTCCTTGGATGGATATTTTGGGATTGTTGGCCACAGCCTATTGTGTACAGCTAACATGCTCCTTTCTAAGCTCTAAAAGAAGGAAGAAAATTCGAGGGTGCTCTTTGGTAACTGGTTTTGATTAAATTACTTACTGAAGAACTAAAATAATGTATTAGATGTGGTCCTCAATGTACTAAATGTAGCTGATGATAATATTTTAAGTGCTTTTAGCTTAATCTTGGGTATATAACTTTTTTTAAGAAGCTTAAACTGAGAGTTGTAGTATTTAGGGGTTTGTAGCCTTTATTTCTCTGAAATGTGTTTGGAATTTTTCCTAGAACATCTTCACAGAATTTTTGTTGACACATCATGTGACTGGAAGTTTTACCATGATAAAATACATAACCAGAAATCAGGGAGGTGTACTGAAACACAAAGAAACTAGAAAAAAATATCAGAGGGCCATGATAAGACTATAGACAGAAATTATTAAAAAAAAATCATCAAAATGGACAAGTAACTCCTATTTTCTCTGTCTTAGAGCAGAGGAATAAAGTGAGGGGTGACCAATGTAAAACAGATAAAAAGATTTAAGTGTAATTTTTTTTATTTATTTTTTTATTATTCAGCATGTAATTACATTGTGGAAGTTATTACCAGAGGATGCTGCTGAGGTTGGGAATGTAACAAGATTTAAAGAGGATCTGGAAGAATAAGAATATTCACTATTATGACAATTGTAGCTGCAAGAAAAGCTTTGGAAGAGACATAAATCTTCTTGCTTCAGTGTTTCAGTTTCAGTGCTTCAGTATTTTTAACAATTAGGGATTAGTTTCTGTGTTGTGAAAGAATTATTTCACATTCTACTTTCCTTTTCAAAAACATGTCTATATATGCTTTTCCTATCTCTTTCATTTTAAGTATATATATGTATTTAATTCTTCTTGTAGAATTTCCTTAAAAGTGCACTTACCTAATTCTAAAGGAAGCTGTGCCAAACATTTACTAACAAAATTAAAAAGAAGATGGATGCAGGATGTCAGTTTGAACAGGCCATCACGAGAGTTCAGAGTTAATTGTAGGATACTGTAGAAGAAACACATCATACTGATTGACTGGGCAGTAAAACATAATTCGGTGTTGATAAACACAAACCAAACCATGTGGGGAAAATGCTGACTGCACATATAGAGCAGTGGCTTCTAATTTTGCTTTTATCACTTGGAGAACAGGATTAATCATGTGGACGTTTCTCTGAAGTGACTCCTCCCAGTGTTCAGGTAAAAGGAAACTGAGTATATGGGAGTATTAAGAAGGAAATAAAGTAAAAACCCAGAAAACCATGCTGTGCCCACATGTCGTATGAAGCGGTTTGGTCACCCCACCCTCTTAAAAAGCATATAGTAGTATTTGAAGATACAAGAGAAGACATTGGATTATCAAAGAGGTAATATGCCCTGGTCCTACATACCAGGGCTTTTCTGCTTGGTAAGAGGCAGCTGCAAGAGAATATGCTTCTGTGCTAACAAGGGCAGTGTGGAGAATTGAAAACAGCATAGTTATTTACTGCTTTTCGTAGCGCAGAAGTCAGGACCATGCCACAAAATGGCCAAACAAGAAGCTTAAACTGTGCTTTCACATGCATATGCATGCACGTAATTCAGTTGTGGAAGTGACTGACACAGGATGTTTAGAAGACTAGGAACATAAACCTATTTGAGAAGGGATTAGATAAATTCATGAAGGAAAGAGACATCAAGGGATATTAAATAAAAAGATGCAGATACAGCCTCTGGCTCATTTGTTTTAAATTGTAGAGTATAATGGTGTAACAGGGAAATATCACTCAAAATTCACTTTTTCTTCATACATGTTCCCTAAGCATCTGCTGGCAGGCTCCTCCCAGGACAGGTACTGGCCTAGGTAGATCTTTGGTCTAACCCGGTCCAGCTGTTACTGGGTCTTTCAAGTGCAATACTGGAAAAGGCTAGTGAGCATGTAAACCTCTCCCTGTTGTTGATTTCTATGTCACTCTCCATCTGTTAAATAACTGTTTAGTTTTTCCCTTATTTGTGAACCTGCGTTTTTCCATTCTGTTGGTTTTTGGATAACCTGTGATATGTTTTTCTCCATAATGGTTATCATTCACAGCTCTTGCCAGTCACGTGGCTTTTGCAAATTGCATCACATGCTAGTTTAGTCCATTTCTCAGATAATTAGATGAGGAGAATGTGACATCCCACTAAATTGCCACAAGCCTCTAAAGTGCAGGGGAGAGAGAGAGCCCCAGTCGGTCCCTGTGTCGTGAGGCTGCTCTGACTCAGCGTGGGCGGGGGCAGGACTGAAGGTGGCAGTTTAAAACATCATGTGCCTCTCATTTCGATGAAGTCACCAAGGTGAAGGGCTCTGAAGGGGAGGATTGAGTAGGGGAACCCTTCCTGAAGTGGCAAAATGGTGGCAAAATCTGTGAAGGAACAAGCACAGGGTGGGGAGAAAGACAGGGAGACCCAACTCCCTTCTGGGAGGAGTGAGCTGCTGAGGAGCAGCAGCTCTGCCTCAGCGCGGGTGAGGATAAGAGATAAGGTGGCCAACCTCCTCACGTACCAGAGCAGCCCCAGGGAGCACGAGTGA
>NW_010258126.1:0-9961 GCF_000690775.1 Eurypyga helias
CACAGAGAGAGTGGTGAAGCACAGGTACAGGTTTCCCGGGGAAGCTGTGGATGCTCCATCCCTGGATGTCTTCAAGGCCAGGCTGGACGAAGCTTTGAGCAACCTGGTCTAGTGGAAGGTGTCCCTGCCCATGGCAGGGGATTGGAACTAGATGGGCTTTAAGGTCCCTTCCAACCCAAACCATTCTATGATTTTATGATCTTGGCATTAGTGTGACTCAGCCATTTCTGGGAGAAACTTGAGTCTGCAGATACACCATTCTACATTGCCATTTAAGGCAATTCGGTTTTTAATTATTTTGCCTCTTCTATACTGCATCCATTTGTATGTGGGTACAGGATGTTAACGTGGCTGTGTAGTTTTTTTGTAACTGTGTAGAATCAGAACTGTCATTGTTTTACTGTGCTGCGTTGGCTGATACTGTACTAGAGCAATAGACCCCAAGCCCTTTCCTCTTTGTAAATGTCTAAGGCAACTCGGCTGATCATGAGCATCCTCAGAGTAGATAGCCAGTTCCTACCTGTGCTGTTGGATTTCCTAACCGCTCTGCTTTGTTAGCTCTTTGAAACGACACACACTGCTCTGCCAGCTGATGCCTGGAAGTCTCTGTAGTGCTCATACAGTAGCACGAGGCTGCCTCAGATTTTGGACTGATTTTGAGACATAATAGCAGTCTCCTGTCCTTTTACTCTTCCCTTAAGTAATTTTGTAACCTCAAGAGAACAACTGGCCACTTGGATTATGGGACCAGTTGTTGAAATAAATACATCAGCTTTCCTGTAAAACTGCTTGCTGCGAGCTGTGAGTGTGTGTATATGCCCACACGCATCCATTGGGCTATGTGTTTCGGTTTTTTCCCAGGGCCTAATGTGTATATGGGGAGGAAGGAGGGTGAAGGGCAATTTTGATTTAGAACATATGTTCAGCAAAGCAGGAAGAATACCTTATTTTTGTATTGTGGAATGTTAACTTCCCAAATTCCAGAACACGTTGAAATTATCTGAACTTAAAGTGTATACTACTTCAGAGATGTGGATGTCAAATAAATTAATACATGGCATGACATGATACTGAATGGAGTGCTAAAAATTATGAGTATACATTTCTTAAAGCTGTTAAATTTCAGTAGGAAACATGAGAATTCTCTATCTCTATTTTACATATTTACAAGGTGGTTAGCATTCCTGCAGTACTCACTGGAGTTGTGTTTATGAGTAAACAGGGTAGAATAGGTTTTTAATTTATTGGGCTGGTTCCTTTAAAATATTTTTTAACTGTTGTGTAGTGTTATTTTTCTTAGTACTTCTTTGTAAGTGTGAGAGCAGAATTAATTGCAAACAAACAAAAAAATAGTGATTGTATGGCTGTGTGAAATACTGTTTCCTTAACTTCAAAATAGTATCTATAAAATTCATTTTCGATGAGTTTCAGGTCAGTGATGTGGGCTCATAGTGTTGAGGAAGCCTTTAAGTAACTGCTGTCATTTTTAGCATGACTAGGTCTTCCTTGTGTTTTCAGTTTAATTTACTGTACGCCTAAGTGTGCGTGCATGCATGCATAACATACATGGACCCTTCATCTGCTAACCTTATATTCATCTTAGCCACAACATAATGGAGCATATTTTGCCCTTTCATAAGTTGATTATTGGTCTTGTATATGTATGCTTTCATTTGCTTCCCAGCAAATTCCCCCAACACATCCTGTTAATGCAGCTTCTGTATCTAAGTTTAGCGTCTATATGATTTGGTTATTTAGAAATTCCTTCCTCCTGCTTCCCCTTTAGACATTGCTTATACGCAGTGGATCGCTTTCCAAACATACAGCTGTTTGTTTAAGCCAGTATAATACTTTAAAATGCTTGCTTAATGCATAGACTAAATGGCGTACAAAATATTCATGTTGCTGTCTGTGCCAAGAAGCGGAGAGCGCCACTGGAACGTTTTTAGTTCTATGTATCTGCTTGTTAATGCGAAAGTGGATGTATTTGTCAAACTAAAAATGCCAGCAGCCCTTTGTGATAGCGTTGGTTTTAAACAGATGTGTTACGCAGCACGAGTATAAGAAACAGAAGAGGAAATGTGAGAGAATTTGAGGGATTCTGTGCAGTGGGAGGGAGCCTGAGCACAGTGATGTTTACAGCTATAAACATCTGAAGTGGGTTCATGCCAGAGTATAAGCAATAACCCCTTTCTGTTGTCCAAGGGGCAAACTGGTAACTAATATGAGCATTTGTCACGGTATTCTCTGACCGGACTCTTTGAGGTAGGCCACATGTGCAGGGTATAATGTTTAATATAAAATGCACTGATTTGAAGATAGTTAACATTGCATGGGATTTTTGATTTAGTACAGTGGTGCTGGCATCGCTATACCAGTGTAATTTGCACTTAGCAAATAGGAAACACAGCAATGGCAATAACAGTTCAGTCACAAACAGCAATGTGTGATGCCTGTTGCTGGTGTCTATAATATGCTCGCTGTCTCGATGCTGGCATTCTTCCGCTGAGAAGCAATACGTGGGTTGAAACCAGCTCAAGCCCATTGCTCTCTTTATTTCTGTTGTTGTTGTTCAGTTTTTATACTCTCTGCTGGTTCATTTTTATACTCTCTGCTGCGCTGAGCCACCTGTGTGCGCATCCCCATGCTGGTCTGGGAGACATTCTCATAACTCAGGAGGAAGATTTGATCCACTCGGCTGTGGTGCAGTCAGTTGATCCACTCAACTGGCATAGCTGTTCATCGAAAACAAAGGCCACCCTCGGGTCCCATGTGTGTTGAGATAAAGTCAGCCCTGTTTGCAGCGGCTGTGGTCAGTCACACCCTGCACTATTCCCTGACCTTGAGGGCATATCGCCCTTGCCCATTTCCTCTCAGTCTTCTTCCATCGTTTATTAGCCAGTCACAGCATTTTACATTAAGATTTATCTCTAAAGAGAACAGATAATTCACCGATTTGTTTGATCAGCCGTTTCTGCTGTGGTTTGTTGGTTTTCAACATTTTGATTTGTGAACCCCAAGAGTCCTTGGGCAGAGTGCCATCTCCTTCAGACCCCCGCTCAGGCAGGCAGTTACACAACCTAAACCAACATGCTTCTCCAAGTCACTTTCGCATGTTCCCAAAGCCTGGACCACGGACCTCCAGGTTGAAAACCTTTGTCTCCTAGCTAGAGTGGTAATCATGGGACTGTGATAAGCACCACTGGGAATCAGAGCTCCGAGGTGACCAAGAAATACAAAGGTATGCTCCAGTGCCTTTCCTTATTATGGAAAGCAATATAAGCTGGATGAGCAGCCAATCAGAACCCTGGTCGTTGTTGCTTTGTGTTTTTTATATAAAACGAGTCTGTAAGGAAGATGAATGTTGCTAGTGTAACTGTAACTATTTTCCAATTATGATTTTGAATTTGTGGAAGAGCAAATAACATGGGATTTACATAGTTGACTTCCAGTGTAGGGGAGTAGAAAGTAATGCCTTTAAATTCACAATTTTATTCTGATGAGAAATTGTTTTCTCATGAAATCTTAACAGCCCTAAAATTAATCCCTGCCAAGAATTAAGATCATCATAGCTGTTACGATAATTTAAACTGAAGCGAGTTTTGGCTGCTGAGTCAGTTGTTATCCTCTGCATATATATGCAGTCATCACAGCTGAAATATAGACAGTACAGCAGCCTGGTTCAAAAACATTAATTGAAAAATTAATTGACTTGGATGAGAGGGCTTCTTCTGCATGACTGAGGTTGGAGTAAACAAAGGGTAATGACAAATGGCCGTGTGTCAAGCTGGGGATGCTTTATGGTGTTAGGATGAAGGGAACCGTAGTGAGTCCTATTGGGTTTAAAAGTCTTGATTCATTATCTAGAAGAAGACCTAGATCATAGCTTAATTTTTTTTTTTTTTTTTTTTTAGTTATTCCAAGTGAGGAAATATAATCACTGTTGTGAACAGAAAAATCTCAGAGGCTTGTAAACGTAAGAAATATTTGTGGAGGATAAGAAAGTTTCAGTGTAGACAAGTTGGGGGGTGATTAAACCTTGTGCTGTAGTGAGGAGAAAACAGAAGTCACAGCAACTGGCATGTGAAGTTGTTAATGAAAGCATGCTTCTTTGGGTCAAGAGGAGCCAACAGTAATGTTCTCTCTCCACCCAGACAGAAATGCCAGCTGTGGCTGTAGAGGTTTTTGGGTGTTCAAGAGCGTCTGCAAACCGTGAGTAGTGCCCGTGCAAAAGTCGTCATTGCTCCAAACCAAACCCTTCCCTAGCATTGTCACAATCATCCCTCCCCTTCTGGGGCCAGGAGGTTTACTGCTGCAGTGCCTGTATGCAGGGGTAGAGGTACCATAGTCGGGAAGTTATTTGGAATTCAGTTTGGGATTTGGGACTAATGCAAAATAAAGGTCTACCGCAACTGTTAATGTGAAATGCTGACCTAAAGCTTGTCTAAGTCAGGAGAGGGACAGGCAGCCTTCCAAAATGACTGTAGGGGTGCAGTTACTCTAGGAGGACTCTCAGGGTGTGGTTCTGTGGTACAGCTGAGCTGACCCAATTGCCCATGAACCATGAATTGGTGGTCCCAATTCCCTTTGCTCCCTCTGCCGGTGTTGCACTTGGCCAGAGGACTTCATACCTCTCCACCCCCACACCTGATTCTGCTGATTTTGGCAATTGGGGCTGCATTGCTTCAGCTGTTCAACCTGATAACCTGGCAACAAGCCATTCCCTTTGTTAGGCTGGTGCTGGGTCAGTAAATGGGACTGACACAGTTCCAAGGAGCAACGGAGCAGCACAAGAGAAGGAACAGGCATCCACAACCAGGTCACAGAGGTGGGAAAGGAAGGGATGCTCCTGGTTTTGCCTTGGCATAGCTGAGCAGCAGTGCTGTGGTCCTCGTCATCACCTTGCAGAAGCTCTTCGCTTGGGCTGGCTGGACCAGAGGAATGAAGTTGTGATACAGTGTATAGCTTCACCTCTGCTTACTTTTCGTGTCTGCCAGCTGGGGATAACCTCTTCGAGGAATGAAGTGAATATAAATTGGCTATTTAGTTATTTGAAAAAATAGGGCGTTCAAGTGCCTAGATAAAATTTTAATGCAAGAATTTACCTGTGTACTTGTATTAGTTTCTGTCAGTGGAGCACTGAGATGAAAGTGGAAGTCTGCACTGCAGATTGCAGTGGGAATGTAGAGAGTCACTTCAGTCAGGTTTGTTTGAACTGTTGCAGTGGTTTATTTAAAAAAAAAAAGGACAAATAACAAGCTAAACCATATTTTTCCAAAGTGACATCTAGCTTTGCTTTCACAACAGGTTTTGGAAATCAGGAGAGATTAAGCCTAAGATTAAAGATACTTGGAAATAAGCAAAAAAAAGTGCTTGTCTCCTCCCTGTCCCATTGCACATACATGGGTTCACTTAAACGTAGAACATACCTGCTTTAAATTGTTTTCATCAGATGCATGCTGTTATTATCAGACAGGAAAAATTTGTTCCAAGATAATGTAATGCATCGATTCACGGCTAAGCACATCCAAACTTTCTCTTTCCACCCTCCCCAAACTCGGCTGGGGGTGCAGTAGGTGTAAAGTTGGCTTAAAATCCCTGTGAGATGTTCAGCGACTGCGCTCAACGTGTTGTTATCCTCAGAGCTCATGTTGCAAAGTCAGCTGTGGTCTTGTTTGAGTCAGTGGAGAACTCTAATGCTCAGCAACTGAAAAATATCAGTGCATTAACTTTTCATTCCATATTGATCTCCAAACAGAGTTTCAAAGGATTCTATTAGGAAAAAAAAAAAGAGGGCTTTAAGCAGGGATTACTTTTTCATGTCTTGTAAAGAATGTATTATGCGTGTGGCATGCTAAAGCTTTGAAACTCCACTTCCATCTGTGCTCCATGACAGTATCTTTATATAATTCCCTGTCTAAAAGACAAGGTTTGGAAATTAAATTAGTTTGTGTCATGCACAGTTCCTGTAGAGATCAAAGGCAGACCTGTTAATGCAACTATTGCTATTCATGAGTTTCATAGCCGTGTGAGTTTCAAGTTAATTATAAATGCCTGTTTAATCACTTAACAATAGGGTATCGAAGTCTCATCTGGGCATTATGCATATAGCTCTCACTTTTTTAATTAAAGCAAATTCCTACCTTTTTTTCCCAATAAATTAATTTTGATGGTAATGCTCTAGGCTCTAGCAGGTCAGAATATGCAAATCCTCTCTAAGTGTTGGACAGTTGTGTGATGTATATCTTTATTTTATTATCCTTTCACTGCCTCTTCCTCCCCCATGTTGTGTGGTAGCCTGGTTGTCACTGGAGCTGGCATAAATTGCTCTAGTTCTTATACTGGAGTTCCTTTTGGGACATTTTATTAAAATTTGTGTGCATTATCACTAGGAAATAATGTATCATGAGATAAACTAATGTATTCATGGGTTTAGTTTCCAAACGCCTTGTTTAGTAGATTTGAAACCTGAAGAGACAAGTAGGGCACCTGTCTGGCCTTCCTATTTCATATCACAGACCACTGTGCTTTGTTTGAATATTGAGGATTGAGTCTAATTACTTAAGATAAACCATTTCAGTTCCCTGGAAATTAAATTCCTGTGCACTAGGGAAACTAGAAACGGTGCCAGCAATGCCTGAGGCACTTGCAGTGGCAGGGAATGCTAGATGAGAATCAAGCTGCTGCAGAGAAGGGTGAAAAATCTTCAAGTGTCACCTGAGAGCCTCATCCACAACCCCGTATCCTGCTTGTCTGCTGAGACGGGGTGAGCAAGATGCATTGATCGGGCATCACAGAGGGGCTTCTGTGCACCAGCTGAGAGAGTTGGCTATGCGGCTCCCGTTGCATCAGTTCTCCACTGCTTCTGAGGAAGAGCGAGGGAGAGAAGTAAAAGAACAACTCAGAAATCAGAGTCAGTTGTGCAGTTGGGGGGAAAAAAGTTCCTTCGTGACTTCTGAGGTGTGAGAGTTAATTACAGTCATCACACTACAAGTGCTCAGAGTGTGTGGAGGACCATACTGATAGTCTTCCCCGTGACCTGTAAAGCAGAAGTGTTTAGCAAATTCAGATTGTGGTACTAAAAAGAAGCACCACAGACAACCATTTGGGATGGCTTCACAAACATTCTAGAATCAAACATTTAATTCTCTTAACTCCAGAATTAACACTTATTGCAAGCCTTAATTAAACACTTGGAACAAGCATCAAAGCTTTAAAAAAGAAAAGAAAATACATCTTCACATTGTCAGCAGGAGTGAATCTGCTATCTAGTAAGCAGTTCTCTTGAATTTGTGTACACCTGCATTTGTGTGCAGCTTTTGGGTCATACTCTATCTTTGTCAGCAAGACTGAGGGTCCTCAGCTGACCTGTTTTTTGCGGTTTCCTTGTTAGGGACAGTGATCCAGCCTTTTCTGGCAGTGACTGAAGAGGTTGGGTTCTTCAGATGGCCAGTCCCAAGGCTGCTTCCTTGTCACCTGGGTTTTTGTGTGGCTCTTCTCTGAATCCCCCCTCTGCTTTCTAATTCCTTCAAGTCAGGCCCTGAGGACCAAGCTGTGTTGTATGGTCCTTACTTGGGTTCTGGCCAGTGCTGTGGACAGAAGGATCTTTGTGCTTGATGCCAGGGACTGCAGCATCTCTGGTATGATCTTGAGAATCGCTGAAAAGGCAGCGAGCAGAAGCAGTCCTCCCGTATCCCACCCTCTGTATGGTGGAGTTCCTTGGAAAGTAGTGGCAGATTCTCACCCCCTTTGAAACCTTGGTCACCTGGGGTGGAGGGGAAGGCTGCGTAGCACCACTGGTTTTCCTCCAACATGATCCAGAGCCTGTTCTGAACAAAGGTCGTCATTGTCTTTGCTGTGAATCTTCTAGCAGCAAGCCTAGTTTGTCATTCGAGGTGGTACTTGTGAACGAACTTTTCAGGTGATGACATCAATGAAGATCAGAATCTGTGTGCTTCTGGAAGGATTTTATGTATACGATTCCTTTTTTTTCATACGAACTTACTCCGCTACTATTTTGAAGCGTGGTTGTCAGTAGAGCCTCCTTGATGCAGTACATTAGAAAGATATGACAATATGCAAGTGCTTGAGTTGGCATCTGTGGCTAGTGGATGGGGAACACTCCTTTTTCTAGGAAAATGTTTTCCTTTAGCTAAATGAAGATCCTATTGTTTGGCTGAGGGGTGACCTCGCACATGGGCAAAAGGTTAAGAGGCAGAAAGGCTTACCCATTTGGCATGTAGGATTCCAAACCAGGCATGTTGCCAGTAAACTCAACCAGAGCGGAGGATGCAGTTTTTAAAAAGTTCATAGTGGCATTTTTTGAATGAGCAGGAAGTTTTCTTTTTCTAATCAAAACCTAGATAATTTAAATATTTCTTTCTTCGGTAATATCCTGACATTGTCCATGAATAGGGGACCCCCAGAGGAAAAGATAAGTGATAATGGCTGCCTGTGTCAGCCTATTCCCAAAAGAGATCAGCTGTCCAGCAGACGTCAGTGGGAGTCTGCCTGACAGAGGGGTGTGTGGACTCGAAAACCAAATTGCAGGATTGGGATCTAAACAGATTATGATCTTTGACTTCTGTGTCATAACTTTTCTTTGTTTATTTCAGTATTTAAGATCTGACAGTGTGCCATCATTCAGATTGCTCAGGACTTTTTGTTTCTGTGTAACATTACTGCTTTGCCTTTTTTTTTTTTTTTAACCCAGTGTTTTTCAGTTTTCAGGAGTTTAGTTATAAAAAACAGTGCTGGTAGTACCAGTTCTGAAGGAAACCGTTCCCAGAGTTGGAGTTCACAGCAATATAAAGTGCAGTTGTGGGTCTAAGGGGGGTTGCGACTGCAGAAATAGTTGTCTTAAAGTTACTTGTATTTCAGAGGAGGCTTGTGTGTGTGGTTCACAAGCAGATAGCACAGGAAGGATTGCTCAGAGAAAGTTTAGATTTAGTAAAATCTCAATCAGATTAAGAAGACAGATGAGATTCTGGTTTGGAATGCTAATGTGTAAGGGGTTTTTTGTCTTTTTTTATTTCACTTTCCCAAATTATAACCTTGGAGATGCTGAGTTTTTTTATATAGCTGACAATAAACTTAGTACTAGAGAACTGGGAGGGAGATACACTTAAGCAGCTGTTTTCACTGTAACTAGTAGTTTTAGTTTGCGCTCGCTTGAAAAACAGGATGTGATTGCTGAAAGAAGACAAAGGAAATTAACTATAAGAAAAGAGATTCAGGCTAGACTTACTTGCTTGAGCGTACACATATAGCAACCTTGATCTCTTTGTGGAATGTAACCCTGAATTTGCTGTTTTCCTACTAACCTCCTTTTCCCACTAACCTCCTTTTCCCACTTTGCTTTGGGATTCTTGAAGCAGAGTTGCAGGGTTTCCCAAATAGCTTGTGCTATTTAGCATTTGTGAGTGGTCCATTCCTAGCTGCACTTGTAGGCAGGGACACACAGTCATTTTGCCCATCCAGACAGGATATCTTTGCCTGTGGTTTACCTCCTGGAAATGAACAGTTACCATAAGTAGCTCTTGCTTTGGACATGAAACATCCTTGTAGGAATGTAATGGCAGGGCATGTGTTGGTGGTGCAGGTGAATTCCTCTGGCTCTACCCGTGCCCACCTGCATTGAGCTGCAAGCCATGAGTGACAGGTGCCAGACAGCCGAGGTCTGAGCAAGTCACATTCACACCATGCTGGGTAGGAGCCACATACGTTAGACAAGGATGTTGCCTCAGGCTTAGCCTGTCCTGAATGTGGCTGGCCTACCTGGGGAGGTAAGAGAGATCACAGCTGCCCTGGGTGAATCCATCAGCCCAGGGCCTGACACCTCAGCCATCTCTGCTCTGCTCTGCAGTGAGGAAACATCAGCACTGTGCACCTCTATGTCCCCTTCCTTCCTCCAGGACCTCACCAGTAGCACAGAGCAAAGCTCAGTAATTGAATATTCCTG
>NW_010258126.1:10097-59883 GCF_000690775.1 Eurypyga helias
AAGCTTCGTCCAGCCTGGCCTTGAACACTTCCAGGGATGGGGCATCCACAGCTTCTCTGGGCAACCTGTTCCAGTGCTTCACCACTCTGTGAAGAATTTTTTTCTAGTATCTAATCTAAATATACCCTCTTTCAATTTAAGCCTATTACTCCTCCTTCTGTCACCACAGGCCGTTGTACGAAGTTCCCCTCCATCTTTCTTGTAGGCCCCTTCAGGTACTGGAAGGCTGCAATAAGGTCTCCCCGGAGCCTTCTCTTCTCCAGGCTGAACAAGCCCAACTCTCTCATCCTGTCCCCATAGCAGAGGTGCTCCAGCCCTCTGATCGTCTTCGTGGCCTCCTCTGGAATCGCTCCAACTGGAGCATAACAGATCTGTGGAAGCTTCTCTTCAGCAGTTCACGTTCTCAGAGTTCATCTTGTGCAGTGCTTTGGGTTCCCTGCCTCCATCCTGTTCCCCATTACTGCAGATGTCCTTCCTTCTCCAAGTCCATCTGCCTTCAATTCTGTGTGAGCTCCTTGCTGTGGCAGGCTGTAAAACTCAAGTGCCTGAATATCTCCTAACAGTTCTGAAACTTACTGTATGGCTGTAAGTTTTCATAGTAGTCTGTCTTTAGAAATTGTTCTCGTCACTGTCCCGGTTCAAGGGGGGGTTTTCTTCAACAATTTCTCTCCGGTTTAAAGCTTGTAATCATTCTGTTGCTGTGGAAATTACTGTGGTAATGCAGGTTTAGTGTTCATGACTTCACTGCTGCATTAGATAAGAAGAAAAAGGAGCTGTTGCATGGGAGAAAGCCCTGAATTAAGCAAGTTGTATACATTTCACACGTATGTCAGGGAAGATAACACATGAAAAGGAATTAGGGTTGTTCAGGCTGCTAGGATTTTCTCTCCTCAGGGGAAAAAAAAAAAAAGTCTAAATATTAAAAAGGAGGAGAAAAAAAGACCAGTGTCTGATCTGGTGATTGTGAGTTGGAACAGGAATTCCAGTCGGTTGCCTTTCAGGATACCAGTCTTCCATCTTGGGTGATGGCCTCTGTTCCAGTTTGGAAACGGGATTTTGGAAACCCTTATGCTTCCTTATCAGAAAGAGAGAAGGATGCAGACAGAAGCCCTTTTATAGGTATAGAGTGAAGTATGAAGGAATTTCCTACTGGAGATACCCATGGCTAGCTCACTTGTTTGAGGAGGGAGAGCTGGGTTTGTGTATACAGGAAAATTTCTGTTTATCAGTCTTTGACTCTTGATCAAGTTTAATAGCAGTCTCTAGACTAGAATTTTGGATGTCTATAAGGAATTAATTAGATTTGATAGTTCTGTTGTTTTCTGATCCTCTTCCTTGATTAATATTTACTATTCCAGAGCTCTTCAGTTCCTTATATGTGGTTGTTTTAGAAAAGGCTAAACTTTCATGTTGTTCAAATTGCTGACCACAATGTTCAGCTTGTCCTGTTTCCTTGCTTTTTCTTTAATGCATGACCCATTATTCTCAACCACATCTGTTCTTCAGCATTCTTTGCTAGGCAATTCAAAGTGGGAAACATTAACAGCACAGCTATCTGGCTTGGGATCTAAGCATATTGTTCCTGCACATTTTGAAAATAAATCCTTATATTGCTTTTTGCCCTCACATTTGTAAATACGTGTACAGTTTGTAAATACATAAATACAAATGTGTCCCTCCTTTGATTAATGTGGCTGCCTTTCACATGCACAAGATTTCAGAAGCTGCTTGATGGTCAAGGCAAGGTTTCTAAGGAGGCATTCCATACATCCACACCAGAGTGTGTGGACACTGTTTTTTCAACACACGTTGTTTTCTTTCACTACTAAATGCAAAACTGGGAACAAGTCCAGAATCTTTAATAGCTAGAATGTATTTCATGCTGATCCCCTCTAAATTGGCATCCTCCACTGCCAAGTGCTCAAGTGAGGGCTGCGATGATGATGAATTTCTCTAATGGGGTTTTTGTTCAGGGCTGCCTGATATTTATATTTTCTGTACTGTAGGATTCAGACAGAAGGTCTCCATTTACAAAAGGACCCAATATCTTCCTGGCTGAAATGCCCTCAGGGCTGCGATGCTGTATTTTTGGACTAGATTAGGATATACTTTTAAAATCTTATATTGTTATAGTATGTTTGTCAGCATACTCAGCTATGTCATTTCACTGTCGAAATTCACAACAGAGATTTTGTTATGTTCTTTGTTGTTCTTCTTGGTGTTATGTCTTGCTGGCTCAGGGCTTGCACCAAAATAAGTTCTTAAAATCCTAACGCACAGTGGTAATAAAACAGAACTATACCACCAATACTGGATGTCTTCAAGGCCAGGCTGGATGGGGCTTTGAGCAGCCTGGTCTAGTGGAAGGTGTCCCTGCTCATGGCAGGGGGGTTGGAACTAGATGGTCTTTTAAGGTCCCTTCCAACCCAAAACATTCTGGGATTCTATGATTCTGTAGAAATCGGTGTATTGTTTTTAAATATATATGAAAAGGAGGTCATGCTCTCTTTTCTGCGCAGCGCATGAAGAAATGAGTTGCATGTGGAGTGTGAGCATCTTGCTTGTTAACGGCTGAATTCTCCTGACACAGAAAGGGAGTTTGCAAAATATCGTCTACTGCCTTGGGGAGTGGAGTAAGCTGAGGTAGGGGACTTCGTGCAAGAAAACAGAATTTCTAAAGATGAGGGCAAGAATGGGAGAAAGGGGAGAGTGGGAGAGCAGGGGAAAGAGGGAGGTAGGTATTCATGTAGGAGAACAGGGCGACTGTAAATGAAAAATTCCAAGGAGTGGCTTGGTTGAGGCATTGGACTGTAGCTGTGTCTTTTCGACACAGCATTGCATTTAGGTCATAGTTATTGAAGAAAGGCAACAGCTGCTATGTTAAGAGCGTGAGGCAGAGGAACTATCAGAGGGGCAGAAAAATAATCGTAGATGTAGAGGAATGCTTTCCAGAGGGACTGTCTTGCACAAGCCACTCCACTTTATGTAACAAAAGCTTGGTGACACAATGCATGGCTTAGTCATAGGAGTGCCCCAGAGTGGACAAATACTGTACATCTGGAAACATTTAAACAAGTAACTAGTTTATGGAAAAATGGCAAATCACTCAAGGAAAATGTAGTCCATTGTGTTTGTTCTGACTGCATGTCTACAAGATGCATGGTTCTCCTGCCTCAACCATCCTTCTTTACTCCTCATGCCTGCCAGCTGTGTGTGGGGACGGGGGATGCGGTAGCGTCAGGGCAGACAAGCAGGCGTCACTAGGGGCTGTGACAGTTTTGCCCCTTCGGAAAAAAGGTGGCAAAGTACACAAGGAGGCAGGGGGTGAAGCGTTCCTCTTCCTCACTGCTAGCACTCTGATCCCACCTGGTCATCCTGTGCTTTGAGGGCAAGGACCTGATCCTGTGGGATTTCGCCATCTTGGTTAGGCATCTCCAAGGAAGCCTTGTGCCGGCTGGGGCAAGCTCTTCCACCGGGTTTCAAAACCTGTGACTGTAACACAGCCCACTCTGTTGCCCACTTTCTTCCTGGGCTCCCATCACAGCAGATTTCCTCTGTTCCCTTGATGCACAAAGAGCGAAGTGTTTTGGGGAAGGGGTGAGGAAGCACAGCCCACTTTGAGCTTTTCCCTCCCCACTGCTGGTGGAGAAGGCTGGCTGGAGCAGAGGCACAGCAAGGCAGAGGGACCTTACAGGGAGTTACGATGCCATGCTATCTGTGACTAATACATGATGTTTGAAAGCACACACATTTAGAGTTATGCTACTGTGAGATTGACATGTTGCCTGTCAGAGGGAATATTGCCTGCCTCTGGTGATGCCCAGCTGCACGTGGGTCATAGGTGGAATATAGATGGCTCCGTAGCTGGAGTTAGCAGTAGGGCAATAATTCAGGACCTGCTCTGGCCTGTGGCAGAATCTACAGTGGCTCTAAAGAGTGACTGACTAAAATGGAGAACTGTAGGCCAGGACAAGAGGTCATACTTGGCACCAAAATGTCAGAGATTAGCACTGAGCCCCGTGTTGTTTTGGTCATTGGTGTGCTAGCATATTCTAACTGCTGCCTCCTGCAGAAGGTTTTTGGACGATAATTGCTGTGGTTGTTTGTCATTACAGAAGTAACGCTGAAGGTCCATATAAGCGATGCCAGCACACATCAGCCAGTAACTGAAGCCTTCATTGAGATTTTTACCAACCAGATCTCCATTGCATCTGGAACCTCAGGAGCAGATGGCACTGCCTTCCTCAAGTTTCAGTATAAGTTGGGCAATCAGCTGATAGTGACTGCTAGTAAACATGCATATGTGCCAAATTCTGCACCATGGAAACCTGTAAGATTGCCTGGTAAGAGATCTTTATTTTTGTTCTGAGGTAAGATTTTGCATCTAAAGGAAGTTACACAGTTTTGTATGATGTGTTTTAATGTTTGTGATCCTGGGTGGGAGGAAGAACATCTGTGTGTTTCAAAAAAAGCAAGGTTTCTTCCCCGGGTAAACTGTGGCATCAGGGCTTTGCAGGGATTCCCTCTCTTCCTGGCTGTCCTTGATACAGTGCTACATCAGTTTTCAAACAACTGTTGGTGCTCCTACAGCTCCACAGAAAATCCAAATCTATTCCAGATCTTTTTTCTTTATGGGAGCTCTGTTTCCGAGTGCTTTGTTTCAGCAGCTGTGATGTGCTCGTTCATTCCTCTCCCAAGGCATAGCAACAACTGTTGCTCCACAAGCTGTAGTGTACAAAAAAAAGTCCTGGCCTTTCAGTTCTTGGCCATGTCCATAGGACATTTTTAATCTGCAGTTATGTTATCCAGATGTAAAGGTTTGTTCCAACTTAATTAGCATGGTTTTCTTCTTCCGCAGGCAGCCTTAATGTTAGCTTTTATCAGAACACCTCAAACTTTTATGGGAAGTGGGACACTTTACATTAGTTATGCAGGAGGGGAAACTGAGTCATGAAGACTATTTCTGTGCTGCTAAATAGAGCCGATTGAGGGTGGCTTTCAGATGTTGAGACATAACATCTAGATGAAGGTCGCATCCCCAGTTTTTATCTGCCTTTCTTCTAATCCCCAGCAACAGTAAGGATCTGAGTAGGGTTGGGAATGGTCCCAGGCTTGTATTATACCCAAATTACCTCAGATTCGATAATTAGCCCAGGCCACAGCCTTGCCAGATTTCAAGTGCGCGAATATATATATGGTGTAGATGGTCACAGGGCAGTGTTCAGTCCCATGCCTTGGCTCCATTTCATTTATTAATAGCCAGGGGGACTGTGTGACTTGCCACGAGGTCAAGCAGCAAAATGTATTTTTAGATGGGGAAAGGAGCTTGAATCTCTTCAAACTCAGAATTATGCTTTAGGCATTCCAACATGCTATTTACTTCTCTGCATTTGCTTGCTTCAGATAAGATAGACTCATTTCTACGTTTCCTCTACTGTATTCTGCCATGTTTTCCAGGATCTTAGGTGCATAGTGAAAGAATAAGAAGCAACTCCAATGAGTTGCATCAAGGAAAGTTTGAAATAAATAAAAGGGAACAATTCTTTACAGCAGCAGTAGTCAAACATCAGAGCAGGTTGCCCAGAAAGGTTGTGGAATCTCCACCTTTAAAGATACTCAGAACTCACTGGACCCCCCCTCACTTGGTTGAAGCAGGTGACCTCCAGAGGCACCTTCTAACTGGCATTGTTCTCTGACTCCGTTTAGAAATTGCCTTGATGTTTTTTCTCTTTAAATAAGATGAAGTGCAGTTTCCTCAGCATACTTCATGCACGTCCTTAAGACACAATCATACCTGATTAAAGCATGCAATAACCTTTTCTTGCCTGCACCTTTTCTTGCCTTGTGTCTCCTGTCTTTCTGACTACGTCTTCTGAATGTGACCTACTCTTCCTTGGCCTGGAGTTTGGTTAGGTTTTTTGCTTGTTGCTTTTCTGTTAAATATTGATTTTCAAGGAAGGGAATCAAACATGGCATTATTGCTTTGGCAAGTCATTGAAGTTTAAAGAGCAGTAATTGTATACAGTTTCCACAAAATCTTTCTTTCCACGGCTGAAATGTGAGCTTAACTCGGAAAATAGATTCCTTTCACCTCTGATCTTCCCCCTTTGAAACTGGCAGATAGTTTGCCATTGATTTAATTGTGAGTAGAATCCTTTCTTTTCCTTTCTGTACCTTGAACTTAATCCTTCCTTTGATTAAAGAAACAACAAGTTACAACTTGATATGCCCTATGTAGATTTAATAGGGTTGTTCTTTGAATTACTCCATAAAAGAGACATGACATGAAAGTTCAGGCCTGAGTTACTTCAGCTGTTATTTTTTTTACTAAGATAACTACAGTCTTTAAAAAAACTTTCCAAGAACTGTTTGTATTTAAATGTCCGTCATGCTTTAACCAGCACAGTATAAAATTTTTTTAAACCACGGAAGTTTTGTTGTTATTTTTAATTTGGGTTGAATGATGGGGAATAGGCAGCATATTTAAATCTTGATTCTGCAGTTTGCAGTCTGGGCACATGTAGACAGTGGGAACCTCATTTCCTGAAAATGCCTTTTAACACTAGTAGTTGTCACCCCACAAGAGCAGCTGTGCCTTTCGGAGCAGTGTTCCACCCATGGCAGTGGTTCAAGCTAATGTGCTGTCCCGTGTGCTGTGGTAGATGAACTATGGACACATCTGCTTCAAATGTGTAAATGATAACCACGAGCAGGTGATAGGTTTGAGAGCTGTAGGGTGGTAACGTTTAAAGTGCTGTAACAGGGCTTTGCGGAAGGATCAGGATTCTTCCATCCCAGTCAGTATGCATTAGTTATAACGTTAGGTTGAAAAGTTGTGCAGCCACTGAACTCATGATGTCACTGTAATAGCTTTAAGAAATGAGCATCGAAGGTTTTCTGTTCTCATAATTCAGCAGAAATGAACTTTTCTTATATTAACCAAAATAATTACTAGCTCTTTACCACTTAAGCAGGAGGATTATTTATTTACATAGTGATAAATGGTAGGAGCAAAAGATTAATATCTCTTTTCCATTAAACTATTTATCAGCAGAGCCATGACTCCACTTATTAGCAGTTCATTAATTTAACATTACTTGAGTTGTTGGAGTGTTCGTGATGGAAGATGTGCTCACCTATCTGCTCTTAGTTATGCACAGATTTCACTTGGTAAATACAGACTACCAGTCACAATTTTTTTTCATCCAAATTACCGAAGAGGACATTTTTGGAGCAGCGTGTGCAATGAAGAGCGTGAAGTTGCTGAGGCAGCACAGTTCAGACTAGTTGGTAGGGTTAGTTAAAGCAAACCATGGTATTCACTGGTGGAATATAGGTCTAGGAGCAGAGGATGCTCGTGGTATTTCTGGGAGAGTAGAGCTCATCTGGAAAACAGTGACTCTGCAGAAAACATGCGAGTCAGGGTAGATGAATGTTTGACAATAACCTCCCAATGCAGCACTGCAAGAAAGTAGAATAATGTGATCCTTAGTTGGAGAACAGGTAAAGACTGAGAAGGCGGAGTAAAATGTTTCAGAACTTGTCCTCGGTGCGCCCACTCAGGGAAATGCGTTCTGGATCCACGCTTCAAGAAAAACGTTTAAAAATGCAGGGTTATATCAGGAGTGGTTAAAAGATTGGAAAATATGGCTTACAGGGAAAAGCTTGGAAGTGCTTAATTAATTTTGTTCACTAGCGAGAAAGTTCATGGCGTAATTTGATCGTAATCCATCAGTACCCGCATAGAGAACAGGAAATGGGTAGGAGAGAATTCTTCTGTCTAGCAGGCTTGTATGAAAAGAAGATCAAATAGCTGCAAGTCTAACCTCAATAGATTTCGATGGGTAAAAAGGCACATAATTTAACTGTCCTCATAATTATTTACTAGAACATTGATGGCCCTGGACACCTTTAAAAGAAAATTGGGTAGTTTTTCTACAATGTGTTTTCTCGTTTAAGCACAGCTATTGGATCTGAAGCAGTAATTAATTCAGTGAAGGCTGTAGTTATACGGGAGTAAGACTGGATCATCACAGTCATCCCTCTGGCCTTAAAAATTACGACTTTCTGCCTTTGTCATGCTGAGAAAAGATTGTGCAGAAAAGCCCAAGGGAAGTTTAGAGGTTATATATGCATTAGAGTCTGGCATATATGGAAGAAGATGTTGGCATGGTTTATTGTATTGAGCTCCCCAGGGTGTCTAAATTATATTAGCTTTCTTCATACAAATTAAGTTATTGGAGTAAAGACAAACAAATTGTGTAATTGTGTGGCCTTAGTGCTACTTACACTAGGCTTTCTTAGTTATGTTGCCTGATGTGTAGATGTGTTTCACATGTAGAGCATTGGAAAGAAAATTCTCAGCTGTACTCGCAATAACATGACTTTTTTTATTATTTTTTATGTTCTTATGTGTTGTTAAGACCATCTTTTAGAGGGTTCTCCTTATCAGTGTGCTGCTTCTAGCTTCTCCTTTTTCCTGTATTTCTCCCAAACACTAAGCTTCCTGATCTTTAAAAAGAGAACATATTTCTTAAAACACAGGTAGTGTACAGTCTCCCTGTTTGTAGCTAACATCTATACGGTCTCTTGGATTAAGTAATACTTATGGATTTAGAGGAAATCCGTGAAGCTCCAGAAAATCAGAAGAGCTTGTGCTGTTCTTTTATTAATCGGTTCTGGAAATGGCTTCCTTAGTTGTGGTCACTCCAGAATGGAATGAGTACTTTCCAGGTGCAAATATGGGATGCTGCCCAGTTACCAAAAATTACTAATCTGCATTAATCTCCTTCTATCTTTGAAAGCCATGCACAGCCTGCAGGCAGATCTGCTTCTTACTGTGTTCATGAGTGCGGGAGTCAGGTGTGCTTGGTGGCTAATTCCATACATATTTTTGGTCTTCTGGGTCTGAAGAGCTTGGCATGAAATTATATCATGTTTTTCACTCCCAGAGATGTGTGTGCATGCAGACACAGCCCCCTGGGAAGGAATGTCAGTACCCGGTGGCAAAGGAGGTCTTTGCAGGCAGATTTATCTGTCCCTTTTTGCACCACTGGTAGAATGACAGTAGTTCTGCTATGTATAGCACTTCTGTAGTGTAGGTGGTGACTCAGTAAGGACATGCTGTATTTTAAAGCTAATTATTCAGACTTATTCATTATACTTTGCCTTTCTGTATAACTTTTTATGTAAGCATAAAAAATAACTTCAGTCAGACCAAGTTAATGTTTCATTCCTCTTTAGGTAATGACAAGTCTTTCAGTGGAGCTGGGAATTATAACCCTAACCCCTGCTTTACACTGCACTCTTCTCTACTTTGAGCTGCCGTTTATGACTTGTAGGAGTCAAAGAAGAGAACGTGTTGTTTAGTTCAATAATAATTACCCTGGACATTTAATTATTTGGTTTAGAAAATGCATGTGGTTTCTGTCATGTATACAGTATGATTTTAATAGTTTGGGTAGCCTGCTTCTGCAAAAATGTAGAAGAAATAAGTGCTGTTGTTGGGCTGTGTTTATAAGAATTCAAATACATCCCACTTAAACCACTTCTCTCCCACAGTGTTCTCTTCACTGAGCCTTGGCCTTCTTCCTGAACGCTCAGCTACTCTAATGGTCTATGACGATGTAGTCCAGATAGTCTCAGGATTCCAAGGTACGCTGGTTTTTGGAAGTTGGAATTGAAATTTGCGTGACACAAAACAAAAAGCCTGACAGCCTGATAACTTTCTGAATTCTCTTCCGTGGGTGAGACTGGTATTTCATGGGGAGTTCTACAGGGTTCGCCAAGGAATGCTCCTCTGTGGGATGGCTTTACTAAATCCGTTAATAGCTAAATTCATCCCTATCTACTGTGACTAGGGAATTTGAGGTACTTGGTAATAGACGAGTTTGGATTTGAGTGTGCCATTTGAGAGCTAGAGATTAAATATGTTTTGCTATCTGTTGGATGTTTTTTCATCTAGCCTTATTTAACTATCCTTACTGTAAACTTCTTCTGTTTTTATTGTCTAAGAATTTTCTCTGGCTGATTTTGTTTCTTACTTCCTACTGTGAGTGCCTTAGTAATTTAGGGCATAAAAATTTGAAAATTTGTCGTATCTGCTTTGTTGTATACCCTGTATAAACTTTCTTTTCTTAAGTACTTCCTGTGGACCCCTTATCAGACTGCCTGGAAACCTACATACTGCAGGATGAAACCCACTGTGTTAGAAGAATAAAGTTTGAATCACCTTTTCGTAAGGCCAAACACAGAAGTTAAAGCAACTGTAGTATCAGTCAGATGAATGCTGTGTTTTCTGAATTACACAGTAAAGAATAAAATATTCATCTGACCTAGGGATCTGACCTAACGTAGCCCAATTGATGTGATAGCTGAGGTAAGTCTGCTAACAAAAGAACAGAGGTTTTTAAAGATACCTTGATGAGCCGAAACAAGTAGACATCCTTCCTGTCCGTGCTCTTATTGTACATAAACTGTGCCTTATTCACATGTATTATGATTCACCATCATTTTAAACTCTACCAGGTAGTTAATAAACAGGGGAATACTACTACCTTCAATAATGTTCCAAGATAACCTTGTTTCATCTGAGGGAACATAATACAATTATGCCTTCCTGACATATTTTTTACGGTTAGAAACCATCCAGACACAATAGGCTTTTCATTAATGATAGCACTAGATACGGCTGGAGCTGAAAAGGCACTAAACAAATTAGGTAGCTGATGGAACGCTCAGAAAGAGCTGGAGAAGAGCGCAGCTGCCGTACGTATATTCTGCAATTTGAGAGCTGACATTATCTAATGGGGTAAATTAGATGGACGGTGAACTGTGTTAAACCACAAGGGATTCCTTTAGAAAAAACATAAAACGTTGTTTACCAACAGTATTCTACTAGCATGGTGTATTAAATTTGTTAGTTTAATGCAAATGTGCTAATATTATGCAATTAAAAATAACAGTCTTTTCATGTTTACAGCTTCCTTCCTTCAAAAAAAATGGGGGATGTTAAAGAGCTAGGGGGACCTTTTAACAGCCGAGTGACACCCATAAATATTTTCCATATCATCTGGCTTCTTTCAGTGAGTTGATCCAGGGTGTTCCCAAGATATTAAAATTAGAATAATATAACTGGTTCTGGAGGTATAGCAGAGAAAGAGGCTAAAGGAAGAAGAGTGCTACCCAGAGTATTCTAAGGGTTGGAATTTGAACTCTCAGTCTTGCCCAGTAAAAACTATTTTTATGGGACCAGCCCATAAAGGGACCATGCTCCTTTTCTTGGGAATTCTCTTGTGATGAAACCTAAATGAAAGACAACCTAGACATTGTACCAACATTTGAATAGAGCCTCTCTAGTCTTGATCCAAAATCCTTGTGACCTGTTTTTTCTGTTACTTTTCCAACTTACTTCCCAGTAACTTCTTACTGCTTCAAAAGAGCTGATCAGGAGTTATCTTAGTGCAAAAATGAGAGGAAAACAGAACTCATTATACCAGGAACAGATTGGGAACACTGGTGTCTAGCACTAGTCAAAGAGAAAGAAAAGCCTGTCTAGTACAGTAAGTTACCATTTGCTTTTGAATAATTAATCAAGTAAGCAATTTATTGTGCAATTGGGAAGTTTGTCTGTGTTGATGCAGCCAGCTTCATTTTCACCATGGCATTACAGTCCACTGCTGCGCTGTCAGTAATTGCAAGGGATGGAGCTTGCCAGCCAGTGGGTCATTTAAGTTATTTAATACCGCACAGTGACGAGCTGAACTTCAGATTTCCATGAATGGGAGCTGTACGGGTACCCTCTAGCTGCCTCTGACATGTGAGCAATCAGAGCATGAATTGGTGATACTTCGGACGTTCCTTCACATAGGCTGAAGCTCAGACGCCAGTGTGGTGCCACGTGTCACGCATCCCGTGTGACAAGGGGTGCCTCACAGGGGCTCCTTGCGATGGTTACATCTTCAGGTGTGCGCTGGCAAACTGGAGCTGACACCATTTGAATCGCAGCCAGTGTGTTGACAAGAGGATGTTTAAAGGAGATCAGTGCTCAGCAGTTCTTTACCTCATGGCACTCGCCAAGTGAAGAGCACTCACATGCCATTTTTATACTTGAATGTCTTTGGGTTTTGTTTGGGTTTTATAAGTCAAGACTAGGTATCTTCAGTAACAGAAGCAATAATAATAATCCACTCCCAGTGATGTGTTGTTTTGCTGAAAAGTACTCAAGGAGTCTGATCAGCACAAGTCTTTCCCCCCATTTTAACATTTCCAGTTCCCTCAATAAGTCTATTCCCAAACATATGCTCCCAAATCCTTTATTGTCTCTGCTAAAGGAGCAAGGTGGTGAGAGAAGGTGAAAGCCTTAGTAGCTGCTTCCTTCACAAGCCTTTTGCTGGTAGCTCCTGGTCTTCTGCCCCTTTGAAGTCTTTTGGTGTGTTTGGGGAGACCCAACTGAGTAGCCAAGGGGAGAGTCAGGGCGAGTGGCAGGTTTTGCGTGAATATTGATATCAAGGAGTTTGTCAATCTAGGGTGTGAATTAATTACTTTGCACTGATTTATTGTATGCATATGTGCTATCTACAGAGGAAGCTGTTTCTTCCACCGTAAAACTTGCATCCGAGTGGATTGCTGCACAGGTTTCCTGCCAGGTTTGGGGCTTAGCCATAGGAATGCTTTATGTTGCCTGTAGGATTCAAGAAACCGAGGTTGGCTTTCTGAATTCTCCCTATCTAGTTAAAATCTGGCAGCTTATGGCTCTCCCAGTGCTACAAAGCAACCATTTTTTAATAGAAAACCCCAGAGCCTCCACATAAACTACTGTGTTACAGACTCAACAACAGTTGCTTTGTTTTTAATTCTTAATTAGTTTGGATCCTTAGAAATATAATACCAGTTCTTGGCAACTTGAATAATTCATCTTAATCAGAGATTTAGACAGCAGAAAAATCCTACAATTTTACATTGAACTGTTAGTGATAATCCTAATGCCGGCTTCTTTGTAGTGGGGTTTTTGTTCTGTTTTGTTACTGTGGATGCTTCTCCCTGCGGGGCTGTAGGATCCCGCTCAGCAGTGCAGTCAGAGGTTCCCCGGTGCTTCGCTGAGGTACAGCAAACCACTACGGTATTGCAGAGCACTCGGGAGGGAAGGCTTCCCCAAGTTCATTGCGGTCGATTCATTTAGTCTTTTATGTTTTCCATTTAAGCCTCGAGATTTGGTACGCGAGATTTCTTCCTGTTTCACACGGGTGTTGTTTAAGGATACTGCCAGTCTTGAGACCCTGCTGCATATACTTAGATGTTTCAGAAATTAAAAAAGAAAAGTGGTTTTAATAGCTTTTTCTTCCAGAATTACCAAAGACATGGCAGGTAAATAATTATCAGCTCTTTGTAGATACTTGCCCACCTACATAGCAATTTTTGTTGGCCAATATGAAGTTTGTTCTGTGAAACTTTGTGTTTTCAGATAGCTAGGGCTCCTGCTAGAAAATAATGCAAGAAAGGATTCCAGTCTCCTGGTTAACGACATTGGCAGTTAGAAAGCTTAGGAGCTGTGAGTCAAGCTCTTTAATCTTTCTCGCAGTGAAGTTACATGTAACCTAAAAATGCTGCCAGAGACTAATAGGGGAAAAGAAGCGAAATTGGTTTGAGTTGACATCTTTGAACTGCGTAGTCAAATGTGAATTAAGAAAAAAACTGCTTGCCTCTTTATTTTGTTCTGTGAGTATTCCAGATGAGCTCTGGAGAATACAATAGCTTTTTGATTTAAAAATTAATTTGCATGTTGCACACACAAACTTGCAGATGGAGTCTTGCTGTGTGTTGCTAAACAGTATTAATGGTGAGCATCCATTGAAAGACCACTGACTTTATAAACTGGGATTTAAATGAGACATGAAATGCAATAGCATGTGACAGTTAAGTGATCTTGCAGCAAAGACCCTTCAATTAATACCTAGTGATCTTGAGAAAAAAAACTACTAAAACTGTACAAGACAAAAGAAAAGTTAGAAATCTTACATGCCAAGTAATATGGTTGTGGTTAGATGTGTTCTTTGCATCGGAAAATATGGAAACTTCCCGCCCAGGCTTTGTGAAGTGGATCTTTTTATCTAGTGGTTTCAGTAAAAAGTGACTATTATCTCAGTACTAGTGATAGTTAATGTAGCCAACGTTTGTAAAAATTAAATATGGAAATTACACAAGTTAATTGGGACTACAGGAAGAATTGTGGTCTCTTAGAAAATCACTTTGAAGTGTGTAAGCTAAACTTAACCTTGCTATTTCAAGAAAAACAAAACTCAAACGAAAATGGTGAAATGGATGCTTTTCTAAGCTTTCACATGCCCTCCCTCTGAACTCAGGTTTAGTTTCAGTCATATTCACTCTAAGAAGTGCATCATGAAATTACATGATCAGAAAAGCTTCCAACATTAGATGCTTTCATAACTTTGTTCAGTGATGGAAAAATAATAGCAACTGCAAAAAAATGTAAGAATACAGGTTTTCCTCCTCTTTTGTAATAGCCTTCTGATGTCTCTGTCCTTCTCAAGGTATTTCAGTTTATAATGAAACACACTGTAAATATGCTTCCATAAAAATGAACACCTAAATATTCTGCCTGCCCTGGATATAAAGTTGCTTTTAATTTTTTTAGGTGCACGGACTCAGCCCCAAGTTCACTTTCAGAGAAGATCTGTGAAATTACCAGAGAACACTAGCTACAGCGATTTGACGGCGTATCTAACTGCAGCCAGTTCTCCCTGGGAAGTGGACAGTTTTCCTTATTTGCAGGGATTAGATGGAAATGGAACAGGTAACCCGCTACTTTGTTTGATTTCATTTTGGCCCAGGCATCAGCTTTTGGCCATGTCATTTTTTCCATTCCTTGTTCCAGCAGACATTCTTTAAAATTTGGATGACATGATAGGTTCAACTGTCCTACCAAAATGCTCTTCCAAGAAGCCAGAGAACAAGGTCCGCTGTCCCTTTAAGTGGGGCCACTGAATAGCAAAGGTGAAGACTCCTTGGCCTTGGGAGATCAGAAAAGTTTGTTGCACTTGTAGTTTAGAGTTAAGTCTCCGAATATGTTGCATGTGCACATACAAAAATGGAGATTAATGTGAAGGGTCAAAAGAAAATTTAACTCAAGGGTGCCTTAAATTCTTGTTCATTTGTTTTCTAAAAATAAATAAAATGCCTATATATGAAGGATTTAATACTCTCTTGTTTCAATGGTTTTGTTAATACTTTTGAATCTAGCCTCAGCCAAAAATGTGCAAATTCATTTAGCACCAGAGGGAAAACAGTGAAAAGTCATAGTAGAAACACCACCACTGTTAAATTCAAAGCTCTAATACATTTTTATGACTGCAGCTGCCTGCTAATCTTTTTCCACTTCTCATTTAGTCTTGACTGAAGTAATTGGTGCTGTGCAGGCTACAGAAAGTTGGAAGAATTAGGCACAGAGGTCTTCAAATTCTTAAAACGCTGCTGTGAAAAGCAGATTGACATTTTCTCTGTGTCCATATTGGGTTAGACAGCAAGCAGTGGACTTCGCATTGCAGGAGGAGAGATTCAGACTAGTGATTAGGAAAACCCTGCTATGGTGTGGACAGTGTACGCTGCAGAATCATTTGCTTGAGGGTGTTGTACAGAGTTAGGCAGTCGCCTGTGAGGATGGCATAGGCGTAGCTGAGCCTGCTTTGAAGCAGGTTAAATAACCCCTTGAGGTCCCTCCCTGCTGTGTCTCCGGATGCAGTTACTTGTGATGTGTTGATCTAGGTGACTTTAAATGCTAGATCATGTGTGCACACGGAATGTACTGAGCTTGCTAGCTGTCCTTTAAAAAAAACAAGGGGCAATATAAACTTCCCCTTCCCTTTGTATAAATTTGAATATCTCCTTTTCTATTACAATCAGAAATGGGTCTGCTACCTTACTCAAATCCTTCTGTCTGCTCCAGTGAGTACATCTCATCCTATCTCATTCTCTCTCTGTCATTTCCCTGTTCTCATCTTCAACCTTCACTTTTCTCTGGCTCTTCATACTCAGGCATGATCAAATATCTCTTATCTTTTTTAAAATAAGGAATGCACTTGATCTCACTCGTCTGTCTACTTCCTCATCTCCTTTCTTTTTATCTCTAAGCCCGCTGAACAAACCTTTGACAATGTGTGTGGGATTCCTCTCCCAAATCTTTCCTTAGTACTCTGCAACCCAGCTTCCCACCCTTGCATTCATGTAGTGAAAACGGGTCTTGCCAAGAGTTCAGACGATCACCTCTCATGGGAACTATGCAACCAGGACATCAGTTTTCTCCTGCTTTACCTCCTAGCCTCCGACAGAAGAGATGAACACATCCTTGGTTTTTCATGCTTGCATGATGGGAACTTTTCTACTTGGGCATGGGGGCCCTGGATTTGACTTTTATTAGCCTTCGAGTAAAAGTAGGTCACAAAAGACCAAAATAACCGACAAAGAAATGGGGTTTAAGAGACTGAGAAGAGCCTTGTTTTCTGAATACTGCAGTATTCAATATGGAATAATAGAGACTCAGCTACAATATATTTGTATACGCAGTAAACAGGTGAAGTGTCCTCTATTTTTAGTAGAAGTTTCTCCTGCTGTGGAAACATTAAACTTCAAAATCCTAAACTTGGATTGACTTCTTCATCTCCAAGCAACTTGGTGAAGATTTCACCTGAAAAACTTCTGAAGGAATAAAAAGTGAGATCACTACCTGCTGGGGATTTTGCATATTTCTGTTCTCAAGTGAAAAAGAAAAATATGTACAAATTTTAGAATGCTGAAAAATGTAGCATTTTGCAGTGTTCTTGAATGCTGCCCTTTCTCGTGTCTCCCCCACCTCATCTTCCCCCCAGTTACTCTTCTATTCTTTCACAGCTTATTTACATGCCTGTAAAGTTTTGGAGAGGTCCTCCCGTTTGTTTCAATCAGCTGCTAGTATTTATCCAGAGTGACTTTACAGTTGTTTTAACTAAAACCTATTCTCCGAGTTTAACGGTTTTCACAAAATCCCAGCTGGGTGTTGCAGTAGTAATATGGAGCAGTGAAAATTCATTGCACGAATCAGGATGTTCCAAACATAAAAATTACAAGCTGCAAGAAGTGACAAGACGGTAGAGTGTTAGCTTACTGTTTGCATTCATCACTAGTTGGAGAGCAGTAGGATGGTTTCACAAAATCTTGTGCTTTTAACCAAACTGAGCAAAACTTGCCATAGTCTGCAGTAGTGGACCAAGCTGGCTAATAACCATTGCTGCTGCTGGCCTTGTAGGCTCTTTGTTTCTTACAAAGAAACAAAGATTGTAGACTTACGAAGAGTCAAGTCTAAGTCACAGTGGATTTTCCTCTGGTTATTTTTAGAGCTCTTCACAGGTCTCCAGATGCCAAAAATGGCAAGAAACAAATGAAACCTGACATTTAATTGAAGTCCATTCCCATTTAATCTGTCCATGTGTTTATCAGTTTTATAGCATGTGAAGAGTTTCATTAGCATTGATTTTAATTTACCTTCACAATGGAAAAGAGAAAAATTTATCTTTGTAATGAGCATTTACATGCTGTGCAAGATGGCCAGCTGAAGGATTATTTCTTCTTGCCAGAGGTCAGTGGGTTTCGGAAATTTCTTTATCTTTTAATGTAACTTGTTCTGCCCAGTCCTGAGCAAAGCGAGAGTGCATCTCAAGTAAAACAGATGCAAACAGTGGTTCACCATCAGAACACTTTTTCTGGAGCTGAAAACTCATTTTTATAGATATTACGCAGCTATGCTTTATCAAGACAGTAATGAAAGAAAAATTCAGAACTTTTCAAGAAACAAGTAAAATGTAAAACAATTTAATCTGAGATATTAATCTAAGTGTTTCTAAATTCTGAAGTTATACCTTTTGTCATTAGGAGTTTGTATGTGCCAGAACGTCATCATGGTATGATACTTAACAACAGGAATTTACGTCTCTGACACCAGCCTAAGAACTTAGTGGCACAAGTCCAGTGACTTGAGGACAAGTACCCATCTGATGGAAGTTATAGGTACATGGATTGAATGATGAGGAAAAAAGGAGCAACTTTTTCCCCACAGATTCCCTTCTCTCTCTCTCTACTTTATATTCTAAGGCTGTAAGGGATCATACTGTGCACAGTTGGAGCCTGTAATATAAATACTTGGGTAGGCTGGCAGCCTTCCCCTACACCCTAGCTGAATTCCCAAACTTCATTTTTCTGTTTTTTTCTCTCAGTTACCTCTGTTGCTCTTTTATGTGGCCATCTTCAGAGCACCTATTTTCTCAGTACTCTAATCCCCCTGGGAGATATGCCTCTGCCCCTTGCTTCACAGGAGATCAAAGCAGAGCGTTTACCCCTTCATGTGCTTTCATCCCTCCTTGGCCTGTCAGCTGGGCAACAGGGACACACGCCTTGAAATCCGGGGAAAATGTGCATCAGGGTAGATACTAGAGTAAATCAACCACATGCAAAGTTACTTCTGGTTATTTTCCATGTCTTCAATTTGACACCTTTTGCAGTGTCCAAAGAACTTAAAATTCTAAGGAGTTCTGTCCTTTGTTTTATTCTTCCCTTTGCCACTGCCCAACCCCAGCCCCATTTCCTGGTGATGTCTTCACTTTGGTGCGCTGTTAGAGACATCGAATTTCATAAAGGCCATTCCTTGAGACTTACTCACTGTTAAGAGAAATCCTAAAGGACTTACTGCTTTCCTGCTGCCGCCTCCATTGTTCTCATCCTGGTGAACGCTGTCGCTGAGATACTGCCTGTTCTGAGGACCCTGGCTGTGCCTTGGTGCAGCAGGTGACATACCGCTCTTGGGAGTGAATGTGCATTGCTGGGCAGGTCTTGGTGATGTAAGGCACTGGGGTTACAGGAGGGGCAGTACCCAGCTCTCTGCCAGCCAAGCCTCCCTGTTCCTTCTCTCAGACTGACCCCACAGCAGGGTGAGCAGCTGCCCAACCCCTGGAGTTACAGCTCGAAGGAGGCGGCAGCGCTGCTGTGGAGCTGGGTGGGCTCAAGCCCCTTGCGGAACTGGAAGCGCCATCTCTTTGATTTAAATACTACAGCTATTGCTTTGAGCTCCAGATCTCCTTGGTTTTAAACCTAAAGCTTTTTTCCAAACCCCTGAATACATACATGTCTGTGGTATTTTTCCCTGTCATCAATTCATTTGGTTCAATGGCTGAAGGGTTATAACATTTTTAGATTGTGTTGTCATGTCCATTGGCATGCAGGTTAAACATAAAGCATAATTACTGTCTTAGTAAGACAAGAAGATAACGATGTGTATCCTAATAATCCATTTAGCTTGGCTTTTTTCAGTGAAAGGCCAAAGGAAATACATCCTGGCATTCTTGAACTTCTGACAGATCCTCACAGTATTGCTTGAACTTCTGACAGCATCCTCACAGTATTGCTGCATGCCTGGGTGTTTGTTAGTTATAGCATAGGCTTATATAAATAAAGGCTTGTGAGGTATTTTTTTGGCCATGATTGTGGCTGTGGTGCTGTCATGGTTTAACGTGTAATGTATGTATTTGGTTTAAGATGAGTGAAGATGAGAAAATATATGCAAAAGATTTTTGCACTGTAGTTTTCTTGTCATCAGAATTTTCCGAAAATAAGTGAAGAATACAGAAGCATATACATCTTGGTGGTTGTGAATTTTGTAAGGTAGAGAGGATTACTACTACTATCCCTGGAGAAACATGTGGAGCTAGTACTGCAGCGTTGAAACACGTGGGTATGTCTTACAGTCTGGAAAGTTCTGTCATCACAATGTTCATTTGTTCTCTTGGTAGGAAACAGCACTAGGTATGACCTCACCCCTGTCACTGCTGTCAGTGTCCATCTCCTCAACAGCGATGGGACTCCCGTCCCCGTGAATGGCCCCATCTATGTCACAGTGCCTCTGCCAACAAACAGCAACTTGAAGCACAATGCACACGTTCCGGCCTGGAGGTTTGACCAGAAATTTGGTAGGTAACATCTCGTGGTGATTCCCTAGATGGCTTCATTTGTCTGAAACGAATGTCTGGCTGCATTCGGTATGTTAATATAGTAAGGTCTTCACTGGAGTGTTCAGAAATCTGTTTTCTCTCTAAAAGGAAAGACGACTGAGTTTTATTAATCCAGTAATATATAGTATATGTGCAAATATACTTAAGTAGTACTGTGCATCATTTCCAGGCAATTTTTTTTTTTTGTAAAAGAACTACCATTTTCAATTTTCAAATGCTTCAGGTAAAAACTGTCTTGAGAGAACTTGATTTCACCCAGAGACAAAAGCAGAGAGATGTGTTCGCTGCAGCATTGAACTGGAAGTCTGGAGAAATGGAAACGAGCCTTATCTTTGCCACCAGGCAGCTATCTGACCTTTGGTCCGTCTCTTGTCTCTGCTTCCTGCCTGGCAGATAGGAAACATAATACTGACTTCTTTTGTAAATCACTTTGAGATTGGCTAATGCTGTCAAGAAGGAAAGCACATGTAAAGGATTTAAAAAAAAGGGAAGCAAAATTCGTGAAATATTTTGAAAGGACCGAACAACTAATCAATATAAACCGTAAAATGCACTCAGTTTTTTATGTTGCAGTATAACATTTCCTACTGTGAACAGGAATTTTTCCGGGAATACGTGGTCTAGGTGCTCTGGTTTTGTTCTGGTTTCTTTTTTCACTGCTAGCTGGTGTACTGTGCTGGCCTGCATTACACCTTCAAAGTGTGAAGGATGAAGGGGTGCATAAGTCTTGTCCCTGTGATTCCCCTTCAGTTACTGCACTGTGCCTTCTGAAGTATGAATGGATGGTTAAGAAAAAGAAGTGAAAAAAGAAGAATGGAAGATGAGAAAGGTAGATGCTGTGAGGAAAAGAGGGGGGGGGGAAAGAGACAGAAATGTGGATCTGTATAGACAATCAGTGAGGTTTTCTCCCTGCAAGGCAAATATTTTGAGCCAGTATATGATCACATCCAGAAGTAGAGCAACAGGCATGAAACCAGCGTGTTGGAGGAAGGGAGGGCAGGGGGGATGAGAGAGATGAAGGGGGAAATAACCTTTTTGCTTCCTTCCTGCCTCTGTTTGCTGAAAACAGTGTTGTATTTTCAAACAGCATGCCTATAGTTTCACTACATTCTTCCTGAAACTGATTTTCTTTTGTGATGCTAGAAACTATTTCGCTATCCTGCATTCAAAAAATGACAGGGAAGACTGACTCACGTTTACTTTCTTCACAAGAAGCAGTCCATCCCCAGTCCTTCCTGCCAGTTTTGGTATAGGTGCAGCCCTTCCTCATTGCTAGTTGCTCAGTGCTAGTAAAATGGTTCTGATTTTGATTATGGAGTTTTCTCATTTATGGCCAGATTTCCATGTCCCCTGCGGTGGGACCACAAAAGCTCTCTCTTAATACAGAAGATGGGTTTTACTTTTGTATATAAAGAGCTAGTTACCCTGTTATGTGCAGTATGCTATAGTATAGATCGATGCGGGTTAGTTCATTAGTGTTGCAGGCTTGAGGCTCCTAATCTTGAGACAAGTCCAACCGTGTTTGCTTCATGCCAGACGGCTGGAGCACTTGTGTTACTGGGAGGGGAAGGCATAAGAACCGCTAAACAAAATGCGTCTTTGTCAGGCCACTTAGGTTCATAAAGGCACGGAGAGGAAGGTATTGAAGACGTTACGTGTAGGCTCCAGCTCGCACTTCAGCTGAAGGAAACATCTTTCTGTGCAACCAGAGACGTCGAACAAAGATGCATTTAAGCCCTGGCTGCAGCATGCCAGTTGTAGCAGAATTTTGGCCACATCCCAACCTATTTAAATTAGAGTAGCCTAATTTAATAAGTAGAGCAGCCACTCTATCTTGTGCGGGCTACATTAGCACCCTAAGGGCTGTCAAACTGGCCATATGTAGCGTGAACACGGTGGTACCCTGTCATTCCCCATCCCTGTTGTGCTTGGACTGTGAAAGTAGGAGAATGGATGATGATTGGGATGGCTCCATGCTGGAGAAATCCTTAACTGGCAGATAAGTTGTTATAACCCATTTGCACTGCAAGATCTGTGCCTTGTCAGGATAGGACCTCTAACCTCATTATTCTGATTTTGTCTTTCATTTCAGGAGCTGCTTTTTTCAGTGCTAGTTATGTTGCGGTCTCCCCTTAATAGATTTTCAGTGGCTTAAATTTTCACACTTGCATCTGAAAATTGAGTAAATGCCAGAGATGGAAAACTATGACTGTATTAGCAGGCAATAACGCAGCGTTTCTCTCTAGCGTATTAGTAGCAGTACAGTGGGCGCTTGTTCGTGCAAGCCATTGTTTTTGTTTAGAATCCATGTGGTTGTCATCATTACTGCATGAAGTATAATTTCTGCTCTAAAAAGCAGAAGTACTTTTCACTTTTAGAGGAGGGAGCGGAGAAGGGACAGAAATACTGCACATATGTTTAATCCTTAGAATCTCATACATTTTGCTGAGCTCATGATGTGCCAGTATAAACCCAGTGGCATCTGATTGGAACTGCAGAGATTTTCATAGTTTCTACAGAAATTAGGCTTATTTCCATATTATGACAGCCAGAAATGATTAAAGGCTTTTTAGGTTGCTTATAAACAATCTGTATTTTCATGACCACAGTTTCTGTCCTTGAGAGAACTGAGGAGAGAAGGGGGAGAAGCAGCACGGTCTGCTTTAGGCTGAGGGTGGCTCCATTGGCACTGATGAGACCCACATCCAGAAAAAGCAGGCTGACATCAAAATAAGACAATCTGCTGCATCTATTTTATACTGTTCCAAGTGAGATTTTACATTACAAAGCAAATTTAACTGCCTTGCGTGCTCAGCAAGCAAATTAAAGCAGTAATATCTTTTTGAATAATTAATAAAATGAGGAGCAACTATCTATGCCCTGGAGAAGTTTTAGGGTAAACAAATATGTCCAGCCTTGTTTTTGTGTTGGAGATGTGCTCCACCACCTTTTCTGCAGCATTTCTTTGTGTTGTTAATCATAAGAAAAGATGCACTGATGTTACGGAGACGTATGCAGCTAAAACACAGCTTAATCATTCCATGCTGTTGACATACCCCTATCTCTTGTGTTTCGTGCTACTGTGAGAGAGTGGTTTTATTTCACTGAACATACTTTAGGGTTTGAATATAAAGAAATATGGATTCTCATTTTTATAATCAGAATGCTCAGTGGGATTTTCTGGGTTATTGGCGCTTTTTTCCCCCCCCCCCCAGCACTGTCTTGTTCTTCTCAAATTCTGAAGGGGCTGAAAAACTTTTTTTTTTAATCCGTAAACAGATGGTTGGGATCGTTACTTTCTTCCTGTGTATTTGCCTTGATGTCAGTAGGATTTACAGCAATATAATTAATCTCTCTGTTCCTGGACACCAAATTTCTATCCAAGACTTCTTTCAAGCCTTGTTCTCTTGAGTCAGAAATGAATCCTACAGATCCCAGCAGCAATGAAACTTTGTACCTCCTGTATCATTTCCAGCTCCCGCCAGCTGGACTGAATAACACAGCACTTGCTCAGCTGTGTTCTCCTCAGCCCCCAGTTAAATGGTTTATGCTTTATGTTAAGGTGTCTGTTTTTCATTGGATTCAGTGAGCAGAACTGTAAGACCAGCATTTTAAGTCCTCACTTCATCCCATGTGGTATGGAGGTATTTTGTTACACCTAGACCTCTAGTTCCACATCTAGAGCTGTATGAAGGACTTCAAAATATTACTAAATATCCTGGAGTGCATCATATGGAAATGGGATTTGTTCGTCAGTGGCGATATTGATGCATCTGCTAGTTCATTAACCCCACCAAATAACAGGAAAATATTTTCAACACTGTTTTCAACCTTGTGTGGCATAGGACTCTGGAGAGAAGGGTTTAAAACTCCACCCTTCTGCTCCTCCTCCTTAAAATGTGTTATTTCATGTGCACTATGTGTAAATGAAATTCAGAGTACTGTTTCTCTGTTCTTCCTCCTCCTCAAGCACTTGGTGTACATCTTTGACGTGACCTTGTTGTCTTTAAATTACTAGCTCCTTCGCAGCGGAGGATGTTTCCCCCCTACCTGGAATCTCAACCATGTATTCATGTAAAGTGATGGCAGAATATGGTGAAGAGTATCTTGGAGAACTCTTTTTTCATAGCTTTAGAAAGCACAATACTTTATGTACTCGGCTGTGCTTGGTCAGTGCTTTCTGACTGCATTTAATGCCATAATAGATTTCTAAACACATTTGAAAGTCAGGTACTTACTTTTTCTGGGTGACATTCTGCCTTCAGCGGTAAATTTTCATTGATTTTTGTGGAGTCAGAATTTCCCGATGTTCCTTTCTCAGCAAAATTAAGATAATGTTTTCTGTGCTCAAGAGTAGACGTGAGGATGTACTTAGGTACAAGCAGTATCAGTGCCTACTTAAACTCGACTGCAATATGCTTTTGCCGTATTTCATGGAGGTGAAATGATGCTTTGGTTTCCTTCAGAGTGTTTATAGGGAGAGAGTGGCAGCTACTGTCAGGCAGAAAATGTAAGCAGGTTACTGTACAGCTACTTGCCTAGTTCACTGCGCATTATTTGTAGATAAGTTCATTTGTCAAATCTCTGATTTACACTTCCCATATGGTAGCAGCGATAATCCACCCAAAGAAAACATCTACTTATTTTCATAGTTTAAAATGTATTCCTTTTTTGTTGTGAATTTGGTTAACTTCTGATTGCCACGACATTCATACACGGCGTGACAGGCCGAAAACAATAATTTAACAAAAACTTGTGCAGTCTGTTGCTTGATGTGTCAGGGGGTATGAGTACATGCCTCTGAACTTGGATAGATGGCCCGCCTTTGGATGCATGCAGCTGCGCACGTGGCCTGCGACTTCGTGCCCTTCTCCAGGGGTTTGATTGGGCTTTCTACATGTGAGAAATGGACGTGGTCAGGAACACACATTCCCTGCCCCCAAAACTTTGAATTTAATATGTTCAGATCCAGAACATTTGGTAGCAGATCAGAATCACTGGTAATACAGAGACTTATTCGCAAATTGCAAGGAGAAAACCAAGCCTCCTCAAAGTTCATAGTTGCACTATTTCTGTAGTTTACAAGTTCCTTGACAATTTGATTTTGACTTCCTTTTTTATCTCAACTGTGAAGGTTAAATTATTCTTAAAGACTAAATACTCTGAGGAACACAGATTTTTTAACTAACTGCTCTCGAAGAATTTCATATTTTGTGTGTTGCCATAGAAATGGCAGCTACCAAACCCAGCTTTTTACAATGTACGATGGCTACGTAATAGGTGCAGATAGAATTGTGGAGTAGTAGACAGACCTCAGCGTTGAAAGGAAAAGCAGCTCTACCTCCGATGCTTCACAGTGTCGCTTGCTGAGGTATGTTCTCAGTATCAGGATTCGTCTGGAGAGGTGTAGCTGATCACAGGAGGCTGTTTGTGCTTGTTTAGCAATATGTGTGTTGTTTTTAAAATGGATCTTGTGGTTTACATGTAGGAAAGTGATGTGGATGTTTTGTTTGATCCACTCCCCGCCTCATACACCATCTGAGTTGCGTTTGTGGCAAAGCAGACATGGCACGGCATGATGGTGGAGCTTAAAGAGGAGGTGGAAGGAATCAGGTTGGTGCCGAAGTGTAGTGATAGGTAAAATAATCTACTATTATGTAGTCAAGGAAATAAAACTGGAACCAAATAGTGTGGCCTCTGGGAATAGGTTTTAATAACGGACTATAGGTTGTATCATGTAGATGGCCCTGTAGCTCCACCTACAGAAAGCATGCAGTAGAAGGTGGGAAGAGGTGGACATCAACGTTGCAGAAGTGGAGAAAAGACCATCATGCTTGTACAGCTGCTTGAGTTGGAGAGGACTTGGAGATTGGTGGAAATAGGAGCAGGAGTGCATAGAGCAGGAGTGTCTCTAAGTGGAGCTGGAAGAGGCTGAGGGAGACCTGGGACAACCTTCCTCTGCGCCCTTGGGATGGCAGATCAAATCCCACTGTGCATCTGCTTCTACTTCCAGCTTGGAAAACAGAAACTGAACGTGAGTGTGATATGAAGCTGAGTGAAGGTAAAGGCATGCAGTGTTTTGAATTGCCTTGTGCTTTTATTTATTACTTGTTCAAGTAATTTTGTCAATAACTGCCTGGATGTGATTAATAATATGACAAAGCAAATATTAAAGGCAGTATCTTTCACATATGCCAGCAACTAGGGATGGTGGTCCAGCAAGAATAACTAAGTGTTCGCTTTTGAAATACAATTATTAATCAGTAATTACATATAGAAGTCATTTTCTTTAGTGAGTCTTCTGTTCTGGCATTCTGGAAGGAAATGCTGAGGGGAGCAAAGCAATGCAGGCAGTTCTCTGGACAGTGCACCCTGCCTCCTGCCCAGACGTACTTAAAGCTATTAGGTAATGAAAACTGGTGTGTTCTTTTGTTAAACACTTGACAGTGATTTAGGGAGGAAAATGAGTGGAGATGGCAAAAACTACAAACCTTCTCAGAGACTAGTAATAAATTGAACTTAGACTTCCTTGCAAAAGTCCTGAAGGTATGATGTTAAAGCGTTTCCCTTACAGTACCCCAGATGACAGTGGTGCTGTTAGAACAGTAGCAGGATGTAGCCCTGGAAGGCTTGTGTAACATATTCAGTAAGAGTGGAAGAATAATGAAGGTATGAGCTCAGAGCAGGGACGTTTATTTTTTGATGTTGCCTAGCAACTCCAAAACCAAATTTGTAATATTAACTTAAATGCTATGAATTTTTAAACCCGTGTGTATTGGGGCGAGGAGGAGGAGAGTAATCTCTACCAATATTCAAGAAGGAATTTTCCAGCTTCCAATTTCAGTGGCTTTTAGCTTTCTAGAAAATGAACAAAAGTAAAACCAAAAAAACCCATCTTTTTGTAGTAAAACTTCCCATGCTATTGCAGATTAGAGGTGATTTTCTCTTAGGAAAAGAAATCTGATAAGCAGCTTTCAGCTGGTAGAATGAAAAGCCACAATTTATGTATGTCAGGACATGCTTTAGGAAGTTATTTTCACAAACCTGCCCTTGATTAACTCTCCATAATAACGCTGCCATTTGAAGTGTCTAAATCAATTACTTCTAAAAACACTGTTGGTATGTTTTGAATATCCTTTGCTGTCCCACACTCTATCTGATAACAACCTGCCTCATCCCTTTGGACACGTATATCTCCATTTAACTGTGAATCTCTGCCTAAGCGGGGCAATCTTACAAGGCATCGTAGACATCGGGAAGAGATCTGTGTGGAAAGAAGAGCAGTTCTCATCAAGGAATATTTATTTAAAACATCTATGCTATTAAGTAGTAGGGTTAAAAGTGTCTTTCTTTCCAAAACTCTTTTGTTTAGGGAAGACAATCTTGTGAATAAAAATAAATTCATATAATGGGATTATGCTTAATTTGCTGGCTGGCTAATTAAATCCTCTTATTTGTCAAACCTGTTGGATGGAAATAATTCATGCTGTAAACAGCAAAATTTTTGTTGCCTGCTTGAGTGGGATTGGATGATCCTGTCACCGGTTAGAAAAAATCAAAAAGCAAACAGTATTTGAGCAGTGGAAGAGTTTCCTACCAAAAGCTGACGTGTAAAAGTAATTTACGGAAAAAACCCACCATAGCTTCCATATATTTAAACACGAGCAGTATTTAGACAGCATGAGTGTCCTTAGGGGAAGCTGCTGGCTGCGGCACGCTCCTCTGACAGTCATTTACCAGAACGGTTTTGATCAGTGATAGGAAGAATGCGCAGCTGAAGTCAGCAGAAGAAAGAGGCTCCAGAACGGTCAGCTTGGAAAGCTAAACCTGCAGTGAGCAGTGTCATACGTCCTCCTGAGATCCGAGTGCTGTGCTGGGCTGCGAGCGTGCAAGCTCCCCTCACGGCCAGCACGCAGGAGGGGAGTTTGTCTCCTTCTTGACGTTACTAGGAGCCACATGCCTCTCTCCAGAGCAGATGGCCTGGTGTGGCAGTCCTGCCTGAAGGAAGTGTGGTCCTGCCTCACGTAGGCCCGTAGGAAGTTTGCCATTTGCTGGAGCTGGAGCAGTATGGGATGGTCAGCATGCACCGTCATGGAAGGTAGAGAGGCGTAGGATTCCCTGGATTTCACCACAGATTAATTTAAATTATTAAGGTGTAGCTCTAAAATATGGAAGTGACATCAGAGGCCTCATGCATGTAGGTGACAAAGGCAGATGCGTTCGTGCTGCCTGGATCCAGCAGGCTGTCACACCGCGTAGTTGGTGGCCTTGAAGGCAGTGGACGTCTCTTCGCGGGGCAGACCGGCTGCACGCGCGGTGGGTGACCTGTTTGTGCAGGGAAGTAGCCTAGAACAGCCATTCTGTAACAGGTTTTCTGCAGTAGCTGCCCATCTGCACGCTCCTTGCTGAAAGTGCCGTTTTTCAATCTGATTTAGAAGTAAACTAAATTACAAAAAAAGCATTTTTAGTGCAGAATGTGTTTTGAAATGGAGACAATGCGCAAACCTTTTGCTGTTAAATTTCCTCATGATAACCCCCTCTTGTCACCATTGGCAAGTCCTAAAAGCTGCCTGAGATAAATAGGCACGTTCATCAGAATCAAAGTTACTGCGGAGTATTAAGATGCTTCTCTATAGCAGAATTTATTTCTCCTGTTCTGCTGAAATCTTCAGCCTGTCTCTGACACCTGAGCATTTTTGCAGGCAAATGGAGCTCAGCCTTCTGATTGTTTTTTTGATTTCTGTTTCTTTTGTGTTTCTTCTCTATATTCTTTTATTGTAAATGATGATTGTTCCCTTACCTTGCTTTTAGGTTACATATGCGCAGGAGTGCTGGGTAGCTGGTTTATGAGCTTTTTAAGAAAAAATTTGTTAAATGCCACCATTTATTCCAAAAAGTCAGTAACACTAAATAAAATTTTGGTGAGGAAAGAGTTAAGAAATGTCTTGGTTCTGCCGCTGACATTAGTTTGAGCCAGCAGACAGCTCCCCTGACTTGAATCCTGGATCAGCATGTTGGCTCCACTGAACAGTAATAGAGGAAAAGACGAAGAGAAATGTAAAAATGATCTATAAGCAAGAATGTCTCTATATATAGAAGTTTTCCGTAAAGCACCAGACACTCTTTAAGAATTAATGGCAAATTGGCCCAAATCATGCAGTGCTTACAAACCATACTGAACTTGGCGTTTCTGCTCCAAAGATGCATTGACATGTTTTCTTTGGAACTAGACAATCAGTCTTGAACAAAAATGATCGGTCCCATTACATCCAGTTACTTGCACTGCTTTTTATTTATAATCCTGTATTGCTTGTTACTTAACAGTTACTGTACATTATGTATAAAACTTAATAAGCAGTGAAGCTAGTTGATTGTGCTGACTTGGATAGGGGGGAGGTAGATATTACAGGATATTTGGAGAATAATAAATTAAACCATCATAACATTTAGCCATGCAGGGAGGAAAGACCTCACTTCCCTCCTAAATCCTTCTGCTTAGTTCTGCAGTTTTAATCCTGCCTGCACGGAAAAAAAAAAAAAAAAAAAGAACGCTGCTTGCCATTACTCCATTTGCAGGCTGGTGGGTAGGGAAGGACAGAAGAATGGAAGTTCTTTACTTGCTGCCCCTCAGTCCTCCTCCCTTGCTTGCAAGAGTAAGCATGAGGGTTTGTTCATACAATCCCTCTGTTACACATAGGGTGATTAGCTGCATTTTTAGAACAGGAGAACATCTTGTTTCCTGCTGCAAGGAAGAATCTGGGATGGGGTATGGAAAGCATTCTCGAGGCTGCACAGTAATGAACTCTTGCTTACTTGAGGCAGCTTGAAACTCTAGGAGCATAGCCAGTAAGTGCAATGTGATTGGGTTTTTGCTCGGTAGAAGGTCTAACGTTAGTCATTACAGCATGGCATTGCATGTAGGGAGCTACAAGAACACTGCTTGGTGTTTAACGATAGTTGAAAAGCGACCAGGATATTAGGACCTATAAAGGATGAAATACGAGGGAGACCTGGAAGTGCCCCGGTGGCTTTGCAGAATACTGAAGGCACATCAGTTCCCTCCAGTAATAGTGCTGGCTATTTGATCACACAAGCAATGGTACAGGACTTTTTGTGTTTCAACTGTTTCCACACAAACCTGTTTTGTTGGTGCTGTTTCTGTATTCTCTTCATCCCTCCATGTGGGAGGTTCCTTGTTTTATTAGTGGACTATTGGTAAGAGATGTTGAAAATGTAAGAGGTGAGTTTATCACCGAAGTGTTGGACCAGGGAAGTATTAAAAAAGGCAGCTGATGAGGTTATGTACCCATGGTTCTCAGGAACCCACACTTGTTGTCCTGATGAAGGAACCTGGGACAGTGCCATTTAAAAAGTCATTCTTTTCTAGCTGTCATCACATACTGATGTGTAGGGTGTGGTCAACAACAGCTTCATCACTCTTGTTTAAAGCTGACCAGTGTCAGATATATCTGTTACACAACTGTCCGTAAGAGAGAGGCAATTACATTGTTCCCTAGTGTTGCATAGACCAATACATTTCCTGGAGTATATCCAGTGATGATTTAGGGTGACCTAAATGAGCAAAAGACAAGCATGAAACCTGACTGACTTTGTGCAGTAGAAGCTATTGTTTGCTTCCATTGCCAATAGAGGGATTCTTTTCATTGCTAAAATACGAGCAATCCGAGCTGCTGCTTGTTTGGCAGGATGGCAGCAGAGCTCTGCTTCCAGCGCTAAGAGCGCAGCCTCTGTTAGCTTCTTGATTGCTGCATTATGCAAGCAGAGTATTACTGAGGAAAAGGCTTTTAAAGAGGCATTAGGAGGATTGTTCATTAGAATGCAGTGTAATGTGAGTAAGGCAAGCTGGACACAAGTTCCCCCTAGTGAGGGAATCAATAATAGCTTCTGCTCAAGGAGGTAGCTGTAAAAACAGGCTACGAAGGCAGTGAACTTTCCTAAATTCTGCTTGCGTGGGAATTTAAAGGGCTTAGAGACGATAATAGAAGTACAGGAAGCATGATGAAGTCATCACCTAAGTCCTTCAATTTTTTTTTTTTACATCAGCACTTTTGTATCTCTTTTAGTCTCGAAGTTTTGTTTCACACAGTTGTGTATTTGAATAGTTGGTGCATATTCTCGTTGTCCAAACCGTGCAGAAAAAAAATGACAACAGGCTTACAGGAGTTTTCTTACCAAATGGCATTTTAGGCACGAGACAGAAACAGGTTTTGACCCTGTGGGCTGTTTTTCACCTTGTGGTTCAGGGCTGTTACTATGACATCTTCCCCAAAAGTGCATGGGTAGAAGGTCTGAAGGGATAGTGGCCATCTTAGTTGAGAAAATGAGTCTACTTTTCCTAGTTTTTCCAGAAACTTCACATGTAACTGTAGACAATTGAATTCTATTCTTCCTGAATAGGTTTCCCTAAGAGGGGTAAACCAGGCTGCATCAAGGTTCTCTGATATGACAGTCACAGATGCCATATGTGCAAATCTGTGTGCACAGATTTTGTTCCTTTTGGTACTGTGAATCAAAACTACTTGTGTGACTTTCTGTATGAAATAACATTATTGTTACCCAATACAGACTGGAAATCATACTTGGGAAAACTGAAAATTATGCCAGTAATTCCTTTCCCCTGTTACCCAGAAATTCAGTTTGTCTGCAAATACAGAGTCACTATCTGGCAGTAATAGTCACCTAGATCTAGAAATCCTCTCAAATGTGTATTTTTCTAAACCTTTCACTGTATTCAGGTGGGTTTATTATTAGCCACAGATGGTGGACTTCAAGGGTGTACTTATATAGGCAGAATCAGTAGTAGAGAGAGGAAATAAATACTCAGAAAAGCCGTTCTCATGAGTACAGGGTTTGCACAGATGGATGATGTAAGGAGCACAGAGGAAATCACCAGGATCTCAATGCTATTAAAAAGCCAAAACACCAACAGCATCTCTTCTCTGTGTTCTGCACTCACTGCTAAGTGCTCAGATGACTGTCATCCACAAGTGCTCATGATTGGTCCTGAGTGACGTCTGATGAAAAGAACCGCTCCAGGAATTACATGCAGGAGACTGTTTAAAGGAAAGGGAATCACAAGTACAAGATGCAGCTTTCCTTTATTTAAGCCCATGGAGCTGAGTAAGGGAAAGGCAGCATTCTGTCCCCTTCGGCACAGGCATTCAGGGCTGCGCTAGGGAAGTGTAGAGGGGTTTGTCCCTTCTCTGAATACACGTCAGCCGTACTGGTAGCAGCCAGCAAAGAGTGTGAGGAACCTCCTTGGCGAGTTCCCTCCCTCTGATAGGGTACCCACTGGAGATGCCATGCCAGGCCAGCAGCTTCGGGAAATGCCGCTTGCTGCAAGGTAGCTTCCCAGCAACTGCTCTCAGCGTCCAGACCAGCAATGCTGTGTTTCTTTCAAAGGGAATAAACATGGGAGCAGTCCTCAAGCTGCACTGGACATTTAATGTATCAGAAACTAAGGTGAATTTTTTTTCCTATGGCCCCAGAATCAGGGGTCTTAATGAGTTACAAAAAGGTGCACAACTGATTCAGCTGTAAAGGTTTTTTGTAGCCCAATTCTTGCAACAAAATTTGTCTTCTGGAAGTAGAACAGCTCTCAAACTGGTGCAGATTGTCAATCTGGACTACTTAAGAGTTATGTGAACTTAAAACACATTGCTGTAAAATTGTCAATCTTACTCATTTTTAAATGATCGTTTGATAATTCTAAAAAAATCTATTACATTTCCTTTGAGAAACATGTTTTTAAAAACTCATAATCCATTACCAGGCAGTATTCCTGGATACATACACACTCGGAATGACTAACATTGCTGAAACCAAGTGATGGTGCAACTTAATTCTACATTTGTTGGCAGTAATGTTCATAAGCTTGTTTTCCATATAGGAAAACTCAACATTTTGAGGAAGCGTTTTCTTCAGTCTTCTAGAAGTTCACAGCCAGAGCTGATAGAAGGGTGCTGTGCTGAACTCATCTGTGGTCTGGGAGATGTGATTCTCTTGAAATACAGTTTGTAATGAACTGTCTGCATATAATCAGCTTCAGGAATATCCTCCTACAAAACAGGAGAATTAGTGTGTGACTGATGATTTTTCTTTTCATCCTTTTTGAAGATTTATTAGTTTCATTTAATCTTAAATGGGTTTTGTGTACAGAGCTTCCCAGAATGCCACGGGGATGACCGCTGGTGGGAGCTCTCAAATGTCAGCAGCAAAAAGGCACCATCTCCCACTTCACAGCAATGCACACAACCTCCACAGCACATAGGCTTTGTTACTACTTGCTTTTCCAAGGTGTGAGTACATCTGTGACACCTTCTGACACCTTCACATTTACAGGGACATGGCTGAAGAGTAGTTTGGGCCTTGTGCAGCAAGATGGAAATCAGTTGACTTGGACTTACATTGCACCTCAGCTGGGCTACTGGGTTGCAGCTATGTCACCTACTATCCCAGGTAAGATGGAATTGAATCTTACTGCTATTCGCAGCATTGAGTAGTTATTTATTTATATATAATATTTGTATTTTTCAGAATGACCTCATCTGAGATGCCACAGCTTGAGCAATAATGGATTATTAGAAAACAGAAATCTGAAAGTAAAGGGCCAAAATCTTTTGGGGATTGGGAGGGGCAACCCTTGTGCTCAAAATCTCGGAGCCGTTTCAATGGGAAACTTTTTAAAGTGTTCCTGCTTTGTTGTGTTTACGTCACCACTGCCTGGTAGAGCCATCGCTAGAAAACGAGGGGAGTTAAAACAGCAATGTATGGGTGTTCCAGCAGATAGAAAAGTACGTGCTCTGAAGTTTCTGTACAGAAACTCCCAAAGAAATGGATTCACCTAAGACCAGCATCATCCTGGGTTAGACATTTCCTAATGGATTAGTTGATTGTGACGATTTTTTTTCCTTTTACGCTGAAGATGCCCATTTTGCCCTGACTTAGGCTTTGCATCATGTTGGTGACTGATTAATTTACACCACGGCTAACTTAGCTTAGAAGTTCTAGGAAGTGTGTTAGCCGAGTGGCATTAGCAGATGAGCTGACTGGTTGCCATCTGCAAGCCTCTTGGCCTAACTGCAGACAATCACGTTGAACGAGGCATTACATGTACTTCTGTGCCTGTGGAGAGTAATTGATGTTGTGGCTTGCTCTTCCTTCTTTTCTGTATGTGGCTGCCTCTGATTTCTTAGTTCTTCAGCCACCAGTAATCAGAGATAGCTGTGTAAGAGGCAATCAGTCCAACAAAAAGACTCCTCCTCTTAAAGATTTTCTTTATTAGGTGTTCTGGATGAAACTGAAATACAGTAGAAATTCAAACATTCTTGCCTTGGCCGTGCAAGCTGAGTAAACTGTATCTAACCAACAAAACAAATGCTAACCTGAGGACTGTTTTGAAGTCTGCTTGTATATGCCATGAAGTTGTTTCATGATATTTGAGGTAATAATAAATGAAACCACTGGAATATTTAGCTGACTGATTGCTGAACAGAGTTCAGAGGCAGGTGCAGATCTGAATAAGCTATCCTATTAAATTGAATGGAATTTTACACAATAATTGTCCTTAAAGAAAAAGCAACAGCTCTGAGCCAAATATTTCCCAGTACTACTCTGTCCCCGACTGCAAGGAAGTTACAGCAGTCATGAAATTGTGTCTGTAACTCCAAGGTTAGAAGGCCTGTAACTCTTAACAGGAGAAGGCTTATTTGTCCTTGCAGTTTAACTTGCATGGCAGAATTTCTACTTGTATTTTACTTTTTCTTTCTGAGGGGCAGATCTGGGTTCCTAAAACTTTTTTGCAATGGGAACAACATTTTAATGAAGAAGTGATTTATCTCTTCTTTTTGCTTAATGTCCTGAGGAACAGTATCAATCAAATATGTAAAGGTAGTGGCAGGGCAGAATGAAATATATTTGATGTTATTTTTAATGAGGTTAATGTCTTTTTGCTTATTTTAATCTCCTCACTGAATCTATTTGATTTCTCCTTTCAAAAAAATGGACAAAAACTGAGCTTTGTATTCCTAGCAGTGGCTCTACAGACCACTCAAGATACACAGATGAGGTTTTACAGGCCTCACGACCTAGAACCTCAGTGTTGGCCAAGTTTGCTGTCCGCAGTACAGGCATGTTACTCTGTCCGCTGGTGCTATACCTCCCTGACTGCAGATGAAGATTTGGGCCTTTATTTCAAAATCACGATAAGGTTTTTACAAACCAACAGGGTTACACATGCAGAGTTGTGCACAGATGCTGTCCACATGTGTGCATTCTTTCGTGTGTTAGAACATTTACTGAGCATTATTGAAACCTGGAGTTACAACACTGTTTCACTAGTGGCCTGTTTTTTAAAGCTACTGAAGATCTGCTTGGCTTGGCTTGATCTCTGCTTCACAGCACCAACACGTCTTCCAGTGTACTGCACTGTATGTACTGCTTAGCGCAAAGCACCACAAATGTTGTTAAGGAGAAGCTGTTGGCCACAGCACTGCTACACGCGTTACAGTGCTGCAAGATGCTGTGATGGCTTTTCTCCAGTGATGGCAGCTTTGGCACGCTCTGTCCGCATCAGGAGCTGGAAGGCAGCGTTCACGGTTGCATGCTCCCATCAAAACTAACTGCTTTTCCACAGAATGAGCTATTTGGACTTGCAGTCATGAAAACCAGCACATGCTTTCTCCACAACTTGCTCCCTTCTCCAGAGATGGTCTGTTCAGTAGGCACCAGGGCTGTAAGTGGCGGTGTTGCTCACCTAGCACCCTGATAACAAGGGAAGATGTCCCTCTCTGTTTTAAGTGTTGTTCCTCTTGCTGTGTGCAGGTTGTTACAGGTCTAAATTCTCTTTTCTGGCCTTCCAGGTCCCGTTGTGACACACGACATTACCAGCTATCACACAATGTTTCTTTTGGCAATTTTAGGAGGGATGGCTCTCATACTTCTAGTCTTGCTGTGTCTGCTTTTGTATTATTGCAGGTAAGAGTCACCATTCTGGTTACCTAGTTCATGTTGGAAATACACGCTTTGTTTGTGCTCATGAAATTAAAGCTTCTGCATTTTTACTTCGGGAGGGTGGGGGAAGTAGGCAAGCACTTGAAGAAGAAAGAACTAGTGAGATGAAATTTCATATGTTCCTGGTTACATGCAGTATGTGCAATCCCTATTAGTCTTATGTTAAAATGACTGTCAAACTTTTATTAGCAAGTGTGTATTAACAAATAGTATGTATTTGCCTCCCCCAGACATTTGCTCCAATTTGTAATTGGTGCTTGAGATATTTCCCAATTGACGTTAGTTATTCTTTAATGTTATCTTCACTCTGGGATAAGCTTTTAATTGTTAGGTTATGTAATAAAAGCTCAGTTCCCCTAATACTAATCACTGCTTAAAAATCTCCCATTAAGACACACTTGCTGCTCTTGTTTCTGTGTACAGCAGTCATAAATGTGTAACTTCTTTTGTTACCGACTTTTATAGAAGAAAATGTTTAAGACCACGTCAGCATCATAAGAAACTGCAACTTTCGACAGCACTGGACACCTCTAAGAAGGATCAAGCGACCTCAATGTCCCATATAAATTTAATATTCTCCCGGCGTGAGTCAGAATTTCCTGGCGGGCTGTCCATTGCTAGCAATGGGCATGCTGAAAACTCAGGTGCAAAGGAATTAATCAGTGCTGTCCACATGGAGATGGTGTCACCGAGTGGCGAAGTGGATATGCATACACCTATGCTCAAACACTCATTCAGTACTTCCCAAGAGTTCAGCTCCCGAGAAGAACTGCTTTTGGACAAGGAGAAAGACAAGAGCAGAATTTCCTTGGACGACCTGACTCCCAGTGGGTCTCTGAGAAAAGACTACCACAAATCAGCAGATAGTTTTGCTTTAAAGACCAGAAAATCTACGGAAACGGCTGAAGGCTACGAGTCCCCTATCAAAGACGAGTACAGGAGAAGTTACAATGCTATGCTGTCTCAGCCTTTATTTGAAAAGCAAGAGAGAGAAATTCAAGTATCTATGAACCATATTGCCACTGGAAGTAAATACAATATTCAGGAACAGATATACCCCACACCTTCAGCCCCTGAAAAAGAGTTGCTGGACTGCAGACCTACTGATTGTATGATGTCTCGTTCAGTTGATCACCTTGAAAGACCTACATCCTTCCCTCGACCAGGTCAGTTGATCTGCTGCAACTCTGTTGACCAAGTCAATGACAGTGTTTACAGAAAAGTTTTGCCTGCGTTGGTCATTCCAGGTCATTACATGAAATTGCCAGGAGAACACCCTTTTGTTAGCCAGCCACTGGTTGTTCCAGCTGACCAGCAGATTGATCTGGAAAGACTTCAGGCTGAGCTTCCTAACCCGCACGCGCGGCTTTTTCCACACCCCCCTCAACAGCTGCAACCCCAGCAGTTAGCACCCCAAGCAATATCTCAGCAACATTTGCAAGACGCAAGTGCCGCTGAGTGGAGCCAACAAAATGCTTCCATGTCCGAATCGATTTCCATTCCTGCCTCACTTAATGATGCATCACTGGCTCAAATGAATAGCGAAGTGCAGCTTCTTACAGAAAAGGCTTTGATGGAATTAGGAGGTGGAAAGCCATTGCCTCATCCTCGAGCATGGTTTGTTTCTCTAGATGGACGCTCAAATGCTCACGTCAGACATTCATACATCGACCTCCAAAGAGCTGGTAGGAATGGGAGTAACGATGCCAGTTTGGACTCCGGTGTTGACATGAATGAACCCAAATCTGCCCGAAAGGGAAGAGGAGATCATCTGTCTGCGCCACAGAGTCACCCACCAGTGCAAGAGCACCAGCAGAGGGAGCGGAAGGTTTCAGACAGCACAGCTTACACACAGCTTGTGTACTTGGATGATATGGACCAAAGTGGCAGCGAGTGTGGAACAGCAGTTTGTAGCCCCGAGGACAATGCTCTGCGATGCCTCCTAGAAGGCACCAGTAAGAGAAGTGGTGTGCAGCTGCCCAGCCTGCAGGAGGAAACAAGAACTGCAGATACCAAACCAGAGCCATTAACTAGTCCTGAACACGGAACATCAGTTCAAGATGATGAGGAGGATGAGGAGGATGAGGAAGATGACCAAGGTGAAGATAAGAAGAGTCCTTGGCAGAAGCGAGAGGAAAGACCACTAATGACTTTCAATCTGAAGTGAGCTATTGTGAAAATCCACCATTCAGTGGAGTATAAAATTGCCAAATATTCTTTCTGTGGAAGTGCTTGATTTTTTTCTTTCTTTTGGGGGGTTTTTGTTTTGTTTGTTTTGTTGTTGTTGTGGAGAGAAAAGAGAAAAACAAACTGTGGTGAGCAACGTTTGAAAGAACTTAAATGCATTACTGTGTAAATGTTAGAAAAGAATTAAAATCATTCCTCTGATTTAACGGCTGCCTCCAGTGAGATAGCTGAACAAAGAGTGTGATTGTTACTCCATATACTTGATATTGGTCATCCAGGATGTGGAAAATACTGACGAATTGTTTTAGTTGGTTTATGACCTCAATCTCCTTATGAATGGGAGCTGGTAAAGCTTTTGTTTTGTAGGCCAATTTTATGTTGATAATGCTACTGAAAGTATCTTAAAAACAAGAGTTTGACACATGGTGTCCAAAATTGTGCATTATCTCAATGAAAGGCTATGCATTGCTGCTTTTAGTAATATTTTGCTTATACTATGCTTTCTTAATTTTACAAGTTGGTTGTAAACATTTTATGTCCTTTATTATAAACTACTCAGCAATTTATTTTAATGTAAAACTGCAGGAAACTTGAGTAGCATCCCTTAGCATTGAAGCCTTTTTATGAAACCAAACTGAACTTTGTGTCAACTAAGATTCCTCCAATTCTGGTCCCATTTACTCAAAGTGCCTTTTTTACAGTAACAATGAACAGTCCCTTCTTTTGCTAACTCCTTTTAATTGACCCCATTTGGGATTTTATAAACTTCGGAACTTCGACCTTTTCTTTTAAGCTGCATGCCAAGAGTCCCATTTTGTGCTGAGCATTTCTCATTTCAATACAATGTATTCTGTAGCTATCATGTATATTGTGGATTCTGTTTAGCCAGGATAGACTTAGAAGACATTTTAAAGGGCCCAGGGTAGCCAAGAAGATAGTTTCATTGACTGTATATATTGTTAGTTTCCTCTGGAATTGTATGAGGTAATCATGCTCATATAAAATGGACTGTGGACCGAGCAAGTGGACTGAATGTGTCTAGAAAAATTATGGGAAAAAAAAAAAAATGTGCTATCCAAAAGTGCCAGAATGACTCTTCTGTGCTTTCTCCATACAGAGCTGCTTGGTTATCCAAAAATTATAATTGAAAATAAACTGCAAAAAATATCTTTGTGGATTTTTTCCTCTGTTGGTGGTCATCACATTATGTTACTTAATAGGAAAAATACTTTGGTTTTGCGTCTGCTCTGCCTGTTTATGCATGTCTGACTTACTGACACTGTCTTGTGCAGTTCTCCTGAACTTTGGTCAGTACTGAAATTTAGACCCCTTTTCAGAATAGCATCCTCCTGGCCTTGATACAAATGCAACTGTTTGCTTAAGTATCACTGAAGACTTTGGAAATGAAATCGCGGTGTCACTAAAATTCTCCATGGAGTCACGCTTCCTGTGGGACCAGTTTTCTTTCTGAGATTTCTGCGGGTACTTGCACTTACTACACACTTCTCACTTCTTCATGAATTGGGATGAAAGAAGGGAAAGTATGTGACTTCCACTCTTGTGGAATCCTTTGTATACATTCAGTTTATCGTGTTTCATTCAATTATTTTTTATGCAGCATTAGCAGCAGTCATGCTTAATGAAGCTAATTATCATGTAATCTCTACAGTGATTAGAGAAAGTGTTACATCATTCCTATTTAATTTTTAATAATAAGCCCTGACGCGGATTCCATGCTCCTTTTTTCAGTAGATTTCAAAGTTTTCTAAGGAGGCCAGCGTTGTAATTTTTGTCTTACTGAATGTCTTACCTGGGAGTCGGTCTCGAGCCAGGAAATGAATCCTGATTTCCTGGTTCCCAACCCAGTGCTTGTCTCCATCCACAAAGCCACATCGCCTCTGTTTTGCTTTGATTCATGTTTGGAAGTGGTATATGTCGTAAAAGTAATCTAAGATGTTTGTGGGGTGCATTGACTATTGAAATCGCCGTGTTAGCAGCGAGTTACGTTTCAGTCATCACATGCATTCCGGGTCCTTTCCTGCTCTGTTTAGGAATTTTGCTACTGACCACATGTGAACTGGCTCTGGGGTCTGGGTTACTGATTGTCAGTCTGTGCAAGGTCACTGAACAGAAAAATACTACTTTAAAGTACTAGTATTTATCAGATGTCAGTAAGTGCTGGTAATACAGAGTCACTTATTAATCAGAATGCTGCATCATTTTAATCAGTGCTGGTTAAAATTACCGTGTACTAGAATTATTGTGCTATTTAATTTTCAACTTTCTGTTGTCTTAAATCTATCATTTTTAATTACATTTTTTTCAGATTGCTTTGCAAAGTTTCCATCATTATTGTCTTGTAAAGTGAGATTGTTTCTATTAAATTGCAGTGGTTTGTTTCCTTAATTGTGTTGGGTTTATGTTCAAAGCACATAGTTTGATAATTTGTCGTCCTAATACAGCCAGTATATTTGAACAGACACAGTGTGGGTATTTTGCAAATCTTTAAAACAGCATTTTTTAACTGCTGTGATATTACCAGCCATGTAGTAGTTTGATATTCATAAACAATATATAGTTTATGAAATGTAATTCTTAGTATATCCAACACACCTGAGCCACATGTTAAATGAAAATGGAAGAGAATGGGCTGAGATTAGTGTGTCCATTGTACACACTTTGCCTAATCCTACAGTCCAGTGACAAGTTCTGCGTTTTAATTTGCACAAACATACGGAGGGAGATACTGCAGTAAAATACGAATAAATGTTGTTACTTGTATTTTGCAGTTGCACAGTGAAGCAAGCACCAATAAAGTTGAAGAAACATAGAGAAAATAGAACTTGAGTAGGTTGTGGCATCAGCAGCTCCAAGTGATCTTAGTCCATGTAAAAGATTACGAAGTGATGGAAATACTAGGAACGGGACTTCAGTTAATCCATCAGCCAATGGATAAGGAGTGAAGCAGTAAAGATAATTTTAAAATCTTAGGTTATATTATCCAAAGTCCAGTTGTATCATAGGGCCTATGGAATGCTAGGACTGTTGGGTATTAATAGGCTCATTAAGAGCCCATTTGCTTCATGGTTGTCCCCCAGCTCCCACTTTGTTCCTGCAGAAATACTAGCTTCCCAAAGCTTATTAAACTCTCTGTAAAGCACCTTGACTTATAATGACCTTTTATTATCTGATTAAGTGCTTTTTCAGAGTAGCAGCATGCTAAACACCCTGTGAATACAGGGGAAAAAAATAGTTCCTGCCTCAGAGCGTTTGCAGCCTAACATGTTACACAAATATACAGAATTGTGGTAGTGAGCTTAAATGAACGGTTTACAAAGAAACCCCACTGTTTGGAAATTGCTCATGATGCTCTTCTCTCTTACAGGAAAGATTGAGTAGCTTTAGTAGAGTGAATTAAGCACTCTTGAAATACCTTGGCAGTGTTTTTGTTTTCCGCCCTTCAGTCTATCCATGAATGCTCTGGGAGACCAATTTCATTTCACATCCTTAATCAGCGTGATGGCAGTCGGTACGAAGTTACACGTCCCAGGTGGGGTTGAGCCTACAGAATAGTACAGGTGTGAATGAGCACGTGTTGGATTAGTTCGTGGATTAGATTAGTCTTTCACTAGGAATTTCCCTACTGAACGCTTAGTAGTTTCAATACAAGCATGGTTTATAACATCAGTAACACCAGCAGGCAGCTGGTGCAAGATGGTCATGGGGCTGCTGTCAGTCCGAGTGCAGAGATCCCCGTCGGCTTGAGGGACCTTGCCCAGCATTTTAGCTGGGGCAGTAGTCAGCTTACAGCATCTCCGTTCAAACCAAAATGCATCGTGGCTGATGGCACTGCAGCGTGTCAAGCATCAGTGGGCCTCTTTGCTCTCACCTCGTCAACGGCACCCTGGGTCTAGATCAAAATAAAACCATTTTAACTACTCTTTGTTTCAAAAGTTGAGAAAAATAAGAGCAACTCAATTATTATTCTTTTCCTGTTCCTCTGATTACAGACAAATGTAAACTGGCAGGTTCAGGGCTAACCTTACTCATTTTTTATATATGATACATGCAATACAATGATATATCCTATATCATGATAGGTGCGTATACACATGATATTTTCATGATATCACAGCTTCATTATACATACCTGTTATTTTAATTTCCAGGCTGCAAACCTTTTGGAATTGGAGCTTCAGACAGACGAGTAGGCAGCAGCCAAGTGCCATTTTCAGACTACAGGAATGGTTTTTTGTGCTACTTGTGTAATTCCAACTGGTAAACTGACACCAGGTACTGTCTTCTATTTGATGGTAATAAGGGGTATCTAGTTCTTTTTGTAGCAGCAATCCTCTGGTACCCACAGGTTATTAGCTTGCAAATTACAGCGCCTGGTCTGTTATCACTTAACTGAAGTACTTGTTTAATTGATGTGCTTTTCTTCTAGGAATAAGCAGTGCCAGTTAGTGTGTTTGATCATTAAATCTCTCTTCTGCCTCGGAAACTTAGAGCTGCAGGGAAGGAAAATGCGATGACAACAGGGAGGTACAAATAAAATACTTGTTTACAGTTTATTTTTCTAATTCTGAAGAGAAGGATTTTGTGTTCACATGGCAGGAGATAGACTCATGAATAAACCTGAGGAATGGTTCTGGCAGTTTTAAATCATAAAGGTAGGAAATGTTGCTTGAAATACTGCTGTGGGATGAGAAATCTCATTTTCAAAGGAATGACTGGTCCTGCTGCAAGAGATGTTGGGCATCAAAGCTGGAAGAAATTATTTCAAAAGGCTTTTGTTACAAGCATTGGTTTGTAAAGGGGTTTGGTGATTTAGTGGTTGTAGGGAGTTTACAGATCCTCTGGACTGCCTTCCCCCCAGCCCTCACCAGATTTTCACAAGCATGCTCTCAGCAGTGTTGGCCTGGATCTCCTCCTCTCCCTGGGGGGAAACCCGTTACTGCCCTGCTCTCATGCTGGAGCTCAGCCCTGGCTGTGGCCTAGGCACCACGTGCTACTCCAGGTAGATTCTGTTCCCTACATATTTCTTCTGGAGGTTTTCTGCCAATAAAGGAAGAGGCCGGAACACTCCCAAACTCAGGAAAATCTGCATGAAAAGAAGTAACACAGCAGGAGATTTGCCCACATGCACCCCTTACCTGCTTCGGGCAGGGCCCTTCTCCTAGTGTCCCCTGTCCCCAGAGATGAGCGATCCTGTGGGTCCTGGCTTCCCTCTCCCCTGTCTTCAGGGTATGGCCCTTCTGTAAACCCAGCCTCCAGATTCCACCTTCAGTTTTGTGCCGTGCTGCGAGGCCAACATTGATGGGACGTGCCATGTGACGCTCTCGGGACGTTTTAGGTGTCGGTGATGGTGAGTGCTCTCACGGTGTCTGCCCGTTTGGCCCGAGCTCTACCTTGAATTTAACACCTCCTAATCTTGTGTTAAATAACACAGGAACAGTGAGGGAAGGAGAATGCCAGAGCCAAGTTCCCCCATATGGGGAGTGCTTTTCTTTTGAGAGCTGGATTGGTCTGTTATTCCTTGAAATCGGCAAAGTCTACCTGCACCAGCGTATGTGTGCGTGCACGCAGGCACGCACACGCCTGTGTCTATAAATGCATTTAACATGAAAGCTGGCTTAAATGCTAGTTTCAGCATTTTGTCATCAAGCAGTCCCAAAGTAAAGGTCGCTTAGCTAGGCTGACTGGAAGAACCGGCGTAAGAGCTCATAAAGGCTTGTATTAATTAACTTAGCTGTCCTTGTGGTCTGACATTGCAGGGTCAATGCCATGCTTGATGCTGAGTTGCTGCCGTGCCTGTGCCCCCAGCTTCTGTGGGAGTTACTCACACTTGCCTACTAGCCTAGACCTGATGGCTAAATTCTGCAATTAAAGCTCGTCTCCATCTGTATTTTAAGTAATTTACTCTGCCATTGTGGCAACATTTGACAGAGGCTTTTCTTTTGCAGAAAGTTGTAAAAATCTGAAGGATAAAATCTTACTGTAAAATCTCCAAAATTTTGCATAGAAATGGAGGAGTTGTAACAGACTCTGAGTTCCTGTTTTCTACATAGGGAAGATATCATGTTCACGAGACACTTGTATTCCAGTGTAATTCTCCATGCAGTAGGTGTGTGTCCTGAACAAGGCTGTTAATCTGCTTCTAACCACCCAGAAGGTGTGCAGTACCTTTACTGGCATTACCTGTTTATCTGATTTGTAAGTGAATGGGATACTCCTAGTTGGAGGAACCTACTGAACGTTGGAGATTATTTTCCATTGGCTATCATGGAAATTGGGAAATTCAGCATCTGCCCAGAAGTAACCACGTACTGTCCCGAGCAGGTTGTCACCGCAAGGAACGTTCTGTTCATTGGAAAATGCCAGTCTCATCCAAAGTCTGCTTGTCTTCAGACTGTCATCTCCCAAGAACGGAAGAGCACCTTTCCAAATAAAAGTGGCTAATGGAAATAGGTAACGAATACTAAGGTATTCGATAGATACACAGTTTGTTTGGGGATAGATAGCCAGGCTTCTAGGTTTCCTTCTCTGGACCTGAACTCGGAGAACTATCCTATTCAATATTCTCAGGGTTTCCAGACTCCATCCGACAGTGTTAAATACCCTAGAGCAAACAGAACATGTAGGAGCACCTTAATAGTTCTAGTCTGTTACAAATGCTCTGAGAGCTGGAGTCAGGCTGTAGCCTCTGCACTCTAGCAGGAAAAAAAGTACAGCTGTCCCAGGGAAGAGTCCCTTTTTGTTTGGGGATAGAGAACTATCGGACAAAAAGAAAACTGAAAACTTTCATTTTAGAAAACTCCTGCAGTGGTCAAGAGGTGAAGAATAGTTCATGTATCTCTCCCTCCGTCCAGAGTTAGGAAAAGCGTTTTGGCTGTAACTGCAAAGAGGAGGAAACGGCAGGCGCAAGGCTACAGGGGAACTGTAAAAGGCTGATGGGAGAACTGATTTAGGGGCTGACAGGAGTAATTTGGATTGATTTGGAGATTGGATGTGCCGAAGTAATTGCTGAGTATTGGTCAGAGCTGCAGCACCAGTGTCAACACCACCTTTGTCAATAAATCTGTCACCACCAATTCTCCTTTACATGCACAGTTTGAGAAGAGTCTGGAAGAGTTAGAAAGAAAATGGACATAAAAATGCAAAATATGTATATATTTTTAATAATCATTATTTTTGGGTCAGTTCTGACTATTAAGTACCTTTTAATGTAAAACGATTGATTTATTTTTTTAGCTTTTGGGGCTAGAGACCCTAGGAACAGAGGAATTGCAGTGCTGGAACCAGTTTGAACCGGTGTTGATCTAAGTCTTGTATTCTGCTGCCAACAATCCCCATGGACAGATGCTTCAGAAAATTGTGGAAGAAATCTCTGCTAGTGATAATAACCTCACAGGATAAAAGTCTTTTTGTCCTTATCACTTACACCCTTAAGCAGGAGTGTTTGTATTTATCATACACATTTTTTAATGCTACGATATGTTTTCACTATGCATGGAAACGTCTAACCCTTTTTTAATGCTGTGTAGCCCACAGCCCTTGCCGATGCAGGCACCAGAACAGAGAAGTAGATGCTTCAATGCAAAAGGTAAGATGTAAAATAGAAGTAGTATGGTATGAGCTGCATTTTAAATCAGAATTCAACAAAAAAGTTGAATGTCGGAGGGCAGCAGAAAGAGTGGGCTGTGGGGAGAGCATTTGTCCCCGGCTTTGAATGCTGCAGCCAACACAGGCCAGCAGCAAGTGGGCTGTGGGAGACAGGCAAGGCTGCAGCTCAACAAGTGTCGTATGCAGCGGGAGGCTAAAAAGATGTAAAGTGGGCGAGACAAACCATAAAGATCAGAGACGTGATCCCACATGGATCCAGGAGTGCAACAGATGGGATCACAAGCTCATTTCATTCCCGAACCATTTCCGCCTATCCTGTTGTTAGCTGTGACAGCTATATAGATGGTGGTTTTGGTCCACTTGTTCAGTCTGTTTTGAATCTGTATTCTCTTACCCTTGCATCTCATTCACGACTGAAGAAGGCAGTATTTAAGTTCTCAGCACAAAGAGCAGCCAATAAAAAATGTTGGGAGGTGGCACTAGCAGGCACTTGCGCAAAGCAAAGTATAAACATATTCATTTGCTCCCTAACTTGTTTTGTAATATTTATTACACAAATAGAGAAAACACTAAACTGTTAGCTGATTTTCAAATTGTATCAGTTTTGCTTCCAACTTACAAGATTACAGAAAGTTCACACCAACTTGTTTGCTATTACTTGCAATATCAAATCCATTTTAAATTATAAACGCCATGAATATTTCAGTGTGGTGTGTAAAGGTAGGAGCAGTCCTGTGCCTGCATGAAAATGTCAGGTACCTTCTGCAGTGTTTAATATCCAGAACACAGACTAATCAGCTGTGGTTCCTAGTCTGAATGCTGTATGTATCACTAGCTCACTGGGATGTAATTAATACCTATCACTAGGCAGGTAAACAAGGCTGGATTATGCCAGGCAGCTTGAGGGAAACTGTAGCTGTGACTGGCCAGCTTTATTCAGCTGCAGAGGGGCAAAGAGAAGAACAGTACAACCCTGACCACGTACAGTACAGTCTCACTTGGTGGTTCATCCCACAGCTGAGATCTGTACAGTTCTAGGAGTTAAGGCTTCCCAATCCTCAGTATTTCAGTTGGCTGCTGAAATGCCCAAAGGATCTGAGTGTTTGTAGGGCTTTGTTTTGAGTCCTGGATTTTGCTGTGGGAGTCAACTAGGAAAAAGGTAAAACATGGCAACACCAAAGTCTGTTTGTGGATCTGGGCCTGTACTCTTACATGTAGGTTGAAGGTGACTCAAAGCCTCTCAAAGTTGTAGACACAGGCTAATTAGGTGTAGCCATGACAGACCCATGACTGCATCTGTTACGGAAAGCTGGAGGAGAGAACGTGGAAAGAAGTAGGATGGTGAAAGATCCAGAAAGCTGGGATTTATGGTGGTGTAGAGGGTCCCCTATACACTCAGTGGCTGACAGTGGGTTGGGAGCAGCTAGGCAGAGCTACATCTGTAGTGTTTCTCTCTTCCTTTCTTTTGATTTGTTGCCATAAGCAACTGGATATTTTGGCTACATCTAGCAGCAAACCTAGAGTCACTACTAAAGCTCTAGGGAGACCTATGAAAATAACCAACCAGTGAATAATTCATCAAATGCTGGTATTTTAATTGATTTCATGACATGCTGTTTAGTATTAAGTGAAGTGTATCTCCTGAAATTCAGGGAACATTTGTTCACCTTGGCACTCTGTTTTGGGATGGCATCTATACACGTGATAGCCAACATCTGTCAAGTAGTGCCACTGCTGAGCAGTGTCTGTAGGGTGAATTTTAACACCCTGGGAATCTGTATGGCAACGTGAGAAACACAAAGGAAGCTGCATCAGGAATCCTCAGCGCAGAACCTCTTGCTTCTGGTCAACTTCTCTACTTGTGGTAGAAGCACAAGTCACATATTCATGATTGTTATTTGGCCTTGTAACAGTCGAATCTGGAGTATAATCTCAGTTGTGCCTCTCAGGAGATGAACTGCAATATCCCTAAGTATATTCTTCACGCACGCTATGACGTCAAGAATAGCAGCCGTTCTGCAGCTATACTCCTGCTTCCCCTTCCAGGGAGAGTTAGCAGGGGACAGAAGGCAGTAGCTTGCTGGGGAAGACTCATACTGCCTCTTTTATCACCACTGTGAACAGCAAGAAGAGTCAGGATCAGGTTTCCTATACTCCATTCATCTCAGTGAAGTGAGGAAAGCTGTGCTAACACCCAGAATATGGCTAAACCCACAGTTTCTCCAACACAGTGATTCAATGTAGCTGTTTAGTCATTGACACGCTGTTCTTCACTTTCTCCTACACATTATTACGAGGGGAAAAAAATCATTAGTAATCACTGGATTAACTTCTCTCCAGGCTATGGGGCAGCTGTTCACAATTGGGTTTTTGTTACTGAAATCTATTGGGTATTGTGCCTTTGTTTTGAGATTGCCTTTCTCTCCCACACATGGCAACTGAACGAAGGTTTGCTTCTAAAGGTCATTTCAAACTGTGGTAACGTGGTAGGCACATTTCCCCTCTGAACTACAGTGACACTGGGAGGTCATCCTGGGCCAAGTGTTAATTACAGACTCTTACCAGTTTTGCAAAAGTAGAGGGTAGGCCACCTCTCTAGAATGTTATTCTGTCTCCCTGTACTCATTTGTGGAAGATCAACACCACCTTAGCAATTTAGCCATATGCAGGAACAACTGCTGTTTTTAAAGATACATGTGCTGTGTCACGGTTTATTTGGAATGCGCTGGTTGAATATTTTCTAGCCTTACTGATTTAGTACCCTTGAATTCTCCAGTCACCGCAGCTAGTACTTCAAAGCTGTTGAGACAGAAAATACCTGTCAGATGATGGAAGTCCAGCAAAGATGGCAGTCAGTGACGGTCTGAATGTAGTCCTGAGACATGGGAGTGTACCATGATTCAGCCAATAAACTCATTCTCCATTACCCATTGAGAATTGTCTTTCCCTCTGTCCTTTCACAACAAAGCAGGGAAGGGACTTCCACAAGTCCACCCACAACAGGTAACAAATATTCAGTAATTATGTGATAGCATGAAGCAGCACTTTCTGTATGCCACAACTGACTACTTGGTTAGACCAAGAGAAGTTGGAAGGTAGCTTAGGAGAATTATTGTAGACCAAGTACAGCTGACAGGGTGACCTGGGCCTTGGATTTTTTTACCATCACATTGTCTTCTTCGACCCATCAAGAATTTTAGGCATTTGAATTACAAGTTCCTGTGGTGACCCACGCATTGTAGAGGACCAAGTGCAGTGGGACACAGAGTGGCCAGGGCTGGTACTCAGTACACATAGGTTCAGAGTCTGACTGCGAGGGCACAGCTTCAGGGACATATAGCTGTCCTATGCTTGGCTAGCGAGAACTTCTACTTGACATGTCACCTGTGATATCTGATAGAGCAAAACATTACACCACCTTAAACCAGAAATAAGAAAAAGTAATCCGAATCACCACCTTCAATGAATGTGAAAGGAAGCAGTATCTTCTTGCACTAAATGACTTTGAAGAGGCCAGTGGGGATAAAGAGAAATTACCACTGATGCATACTATTCTTACGTTTTAATGTGACATTTGGCAGCACTGCCAAACCAAGCACTCGAATTCTGAATCTCATCCAGAAATCTTGGTGTGACCCTGGAAATTACACGAGTTCAAATAATTAATACACGTTTCTCTTTATTTGTTTCCCTGGGTTCAAATAATTACCATTCAACCCCAGCTTTTCTAGCATGGCGCTCGAGGAAATAACAAAAGGCTTCGGGAAAGCAAGTGCTGCGAGCGCCGGTGGCCACAGGGCCTCAGCAGCGTCCACCAGCGGCGACTCTGGCGGCCAAGTATTTGTGGGGCGGGAAGCGCCCGGGGAGCTGGCAGAACGCGCTCCGATTCCGCC
>NW_010258127.1:0-9801 GCF_000690775.1 Eurypyga helias
TCATAGATGTGCAAAATAGTCTCCATTTTTCATGACCCATGGTTGATGGCTTTGTAGATATTTCTCAATATACAGCATGTGCACCTGGTAGCTGTAGTATCACTTAGAGCAGAATGAGCTCTAGGCTTTGCATGGAACCAGAATGCTTGATACTGTAAAGAAGCTCATTCTAGGAATACTCCATTTTAAGGTGAGTCTAAAAGAAGAGAAGTATTTCTGGTTGTCAGTAGGAATATTTGTTTATTTATTTATGAGTTATTTAATTATTCAATAGTTCTATTTGCATTTAAAGTGTTTCATTCCCAATTTATCCAGGAGACTGGTTAGTTTTGCTTTTTGTCCATATCCAAACACATTTTTACCTGAAGACATTCCATAAGAAGAAAGATGCCCACAGATGACTCTAGATTTCCTATTTCTCAACTGCTTTATTAGTATTAGCTATGGTAGTTGTCCTCATATTGGAAAAGTGAACATTAACATAAGATACGACTGTGGGTTTGTAACACTTAAGGAAGAACAGTTTAATAACAGCTTTCAATTAGCTTCAAGTGTTTTTACATTATTTAAGCAGAAGTTTTATTTGAATAAAATCTGATTTTTCAAAACAACATTGATCAAATTTGCCAAAAACTGGAGCAGGTTGCCTATTATTAAGCCTCCCCTCTTTTCCTTGCTTCTGTAACTTTCCTTTTTATAAAAACCAGGGAAAAGAAGAGTTTTTTCAAGAGACTTCAAATTTTAGCCAGCCAAGGAAAAACACAACACGACAATGAGTGTAATAACATAATGAGGAACAACACCCACTGTCTGGTATAGCAAAACCGAAATTCATCTGAAAGATCAAAGAATAACTAGAGTTAAAGTGCATAAGAAGAGCTTTTCCTTTACTTTCCCCACATTTTTTATGGTTTGTTAAGTCCCAAGCATATGAAGCAGCATATATACACTTTGCTTTACATCTCACAAAGTGACATTTTGCAGCACATGGGGAAAACAGTGAGAAAACGGATATAGTATATATAATGAATATCTTTAAAACTATAAATTTTTAAGTATTCTGAATTCTTTTTCTCAGCACATGCAGTTACCTATGCATAACTTGGAGAAGCCAGAAAAAAAACATTTTTAGTTTTCTAAAGGTGACTTGAATTTGAGGTCTTCAGAAAATGAGAAAGCATACACTAAAATTAAAGGTCACTAGTATTATCAGAGTGGTCTTTATGAAAATTTAACTGCATGTTGGACTGTCCTTAAAACACAGAATTACAAAATATGGAGATAATATGCAGTGTAGGTGAAGCATGTGATTGTAACATACAAATTAATGTTTTTTCAAAACTGCATCTGGAATAGGAAGGTGATCGACTTGCCTTTGATTTGAGATGAGACCACAGAACATGGTAAAATTGTGGTAGGGATGAAAAAGAAAAAATATAGTCCTGGACAACACCAGAAGCGAGACAAAAACTGGAAAAATACTGTTGTGTTCAAATGCGTGCAAAGTTAGAAATAGGGAAAGTTAGACTAAAAGTACTGGAATAGGGTACCTGCAACAAACATATTTTCAGCCATTTTTATGAAGTTACGGCCCCTTCACCCACACTACAAGGTACTGCCAAAGGAGAAGTAGTAGGGTGACAAGAACCAGAATCCTGGACTTTCTGTAGTTATTAATGATGTTTATTATGAAAATCTAGTGATATTTTTTCATAATTTTGCACACAGCAATGCATTCATAAGGAGTGCTTGCTTTCTCTTTTCTCCTATATCCAAGAACATTCCCCTTGCTTTATCTATTTTATCTTCCGTTTTCTGCCTCTACTCCCTTTTACTTTTGCTTCTCAGACTCTCTCTGCTTGCTTTTCAGTTGCACATCTACTAGTATATTTTTCATTTAATAGCTCTACATGTATTTACTATTTATCAAGTGTTTTTAGGAAACCATCTCTTTTATTATCACACAAATAAGAGTCTATTAGGTAGTTTTGAAGTAAATGCTTGTCTAAGTAAATATTTTTACACCATGAATTGCAGAAACTACAGTATTTTCCTGTAAATTACCACAACTGAAGCGTCCATTGGTTCTAGTAAGGTGTACAGTGTTTGTTGTCTGCACTTAGGTCAAAATTGACACTGATGACAGAATCAAAATATTAATATAATTCTATACCAAATATATTCCATGTCTTATAAGTAGAAAATGAAACATGAAATAAAATCTGTGTTAATTAGCTTTAGGTTTTGGTTTGGAAAAGACAAATCCAAACACCTACAGTACAAAGTAGCTCCCATTGCACACACTCTGGAAACCTCTTTTGCATTTTAAGCTATTTGAGATTTTTATATTTTTACTTTCAGTTTCTTTGTAGAAATAACATGGTCACAAATATCAGAAGGAAACAAAATGCATGCAAAGATGACATAAATTTCCTCTTGCAGTCTAAATAAATTGATAAGGTTTTGATCAAATATACACAGTGCACTTTCTCTTCTTATATCTATCCCCAAAAAGTGTCCTCAACAAAACAAATACCTGGTATTCCCACCATTCGAAAATTCTCATAATATATCCAGGACTTATGTTAACAGCAAAGACAAAACTAAGAGGTGAAAGACATGTATACATAGCTAACAGCCTTGCAAATGATTTTTAGAAAAAGTTATTTAAAAAAAAGCTTTCCCAAGCTGTAACATTTCTTCTACTTAATTACTCCCTGGGAATATTCCATCTTTTACTTCTAAGGATCGGATGGAGATAAATCTGAATCATTTATCTCCTAGTTCAATTAACCTCTCAATTATATTGCTGTTTTTAAGAATAAATTCACTCAATCAAGTGGAGGTATTTTAACATAAGTGTAAATTAAAGGAAAATCAAACTGTATTTGCAACCTCCACAGTAAAAGCCAATAAATGTACGTCAAGGTTGCAAATATTGTTGCTGGAAATCATAAAAGCTGAATGATCTTCTTCAGTTATGGGGTTTTGTGTATTTGATGGTATTTATTGAAAAAAAAAAAAGAAGCAGGTAGACCATCAGGCATGCTTGACATGCAAGAGAAGGAAGAGGGCAAGGAGGAGGGAAAGGATGAGAGCAAGAGAGATGTTCTCTAATGGAGCTGACAGAATGGGTATGGCAGAAGGGAGCTGGTGGAAGATGAGAGCTCAGAAAAGTGAGAAAGGATTCAAGGGAGGCCAAGACACTTTGTGAGGATCACAGAAACATGAAGGGGGTGAGAGTGAGATGTAGAGTGGCCACAAGGAATATTTTACTGGCAGTCAAAATAAAACCATAAAACATGACAGAAAATGAACTACATATAAAAATGTGGGTCAGTTGATCTTAAAGGTCGGTCTGAAACACTTTAACTTGGAAGAAAGAGCAGTTCAGGAATGACTAAATCTATATCTGAGGTGCCTTAAAGCAGTGGGGGACTACTCCATTCTTAACACACTTCATTTAGTTTTTGATTTCCAGGATATACAGGGTGAGAGAGTGGAATGCAGAGAAAAGTTCCTTATCAAGAGGTAGTCACTGCAATACAGCTATGTCTGTATTTTTCAGACAGAGAAGAAACTAGAGCACTTTCTCAGGGAAGTATCCTCATCGCAGTGGCTGTTGATCAATAGAGAAAAAGAGGTATGTTGATCACAAGCCAACTAAACCCACCCAAAAGTCTAATTAAAAGTATAATTGCTGCTTTTATACCCCTCTCTCCTCCTTTTTTAATTTAATCAATTGGCAAGAAAGGTTTGACTTTTATTTGAACTAGAGATTACTACATTACAGAAGTACTCGTGCTATTTCACAAACAGAGTAGTTACAATTGCATGGTGCAAAATTTGCATGACTTCCTTCCCTGTGCTCTCAAATTACCTACCTCAGACCTCACAGGTAACAGGCCCATGGGGGCCCTTCCACATTTACCTGTATTTGAAGACAAGGTGTGGAGAACAGCTGCAGCTCCTGCTTCTTGTGCAGCAAGAGAGACTGAGATGGAGTAGCACCACTGCCTCCCCCCGCCCTGATAGCTCTGGGGCACTGTTCAATTATATTGTCAGTGTGTGGGGGATTTGAATCACAGAGAGAAACCCTGAAGGTGTACTGATCAGCAGTCTTTCAGCAAGTAAGCCCAAATCTTGATAACTCACACAGCTGATTTACTTTACTGTGCCTAATTCTTAGCTAAATAATCATTAGGTCACTCAGTCTCCACGTGACTAATCAAGCAAATAAAACATTATTTAATATTAGGCAATAAAAATAAAATCATAAGAAACATTCAGAACCATAGTGTTTCCTTTTCCTTGTTTTTAAACTCTGTAGGAAGCAGAAAAAAAAAAATCTAGGCTTTGCTCATTGCCCATTCTTGAAAAGTCTGTCAAAGAACAGAGCTCAATCTTCAGAAATATTAAGATACACATTCATAATAACAGAAATAAACAACAAGATGTTATGTTTATTCTGTGAAACATAAATGTTTAGTACTGTTTACTGCTTTACAGATACCATTTCTTGATTTTCCAATATTCAAAGCATTTAAAAATTGATCTTTTTTTTTTCTGCATAGGTTTTCTCCCATTATCTTTTTACTTTCAAGATTCCCGAGTGTAAGCACTACTTGCCACACCTGCATGTCAAATTGCAGCTAACGGGGGAATTACTAAGAGGAGAAAAAGAACCAGTGTTCATGCTTCGAAGGCTGATACCTGGAACAGAGGAGGTCCACATGGTAGAAATGCGCCTTCCAAAATGCCTAAAACTCCAGGAAAGCTTTGGAGCAGAATGAGGAGGGTGAAATGTCAAAGGACAAAAATTCCAGCTGGTGCTTGGTTACTCGGTAGTCCTGATCCCAGCGCAGCAGTTCTGTTCCTTAGCTTTTGGCAGCTGCCTGAGGACTGCAGCACCCTGCTCAGCCCTCCTCACACATTCAGAAACCTGATAGATACACAGCTGTTGCCATCAAAGGAGAAATTCGTCCTGGGCTGTGTGCCAGAATAAGGACTGTGGCACTCCTTAAGCCCCACTAAAACCCTCAAAGGCTTAAGCAACACTTAAAACCTTGTGGTATTTGGCAGAGACTTTTACCAATGTCAGGCAAGGAGCAGTAGGCTAAAAGCACAGCACTGCAACCACATTATTTCTTTTAAAATTAGTGCATGTCACCACTGAAGAATTTCCCAAAGGACTTTATTTTTTCCCTCCCCTGAGATCTGGAGAACTTGAAGAACTCATGTTCTCAGAATATTAGAAGTATACCCATTAGAATATTAGAAGTACACCCATTAGAAGAATACCCATTATTTTTTTTCAAACGAACTTACTTAAAAATTTTTGTTTAAATGGAAAGATTTTAAATGGGTTTATTTAATCAAAATTACATGTTTCAGTATGCCTAAACAGTAACTTTTCATTTTTTGGTAATAAAAGACCTTTCAATCTTTTCATTTCAGTGTCATGGATACACAATACATTGTCAGTGTATTTGCTGTATTTCTGAATTCCTAACAATGAAACAGCACTTGAAAGTTCACCTATTTTCTATCCAAAAATGGAACAATCCGCAAGTAAGACTTTAGTTGTGTATGTGTGTGTATGAACGTGAGAACAGTTGAAAACAATGGTATAGAAAAATCTGTATTTCTACCTTGGAGTGATAAATTATCAACTGCATGTGCGAGGTCAGCTTTTTATACCGTAATTATCACCAGAAAATCTGGTGGAAGTCAAGTAGCATGCTCTGCTAACAAATAACCATACAGAGCAGCTGTGTCATGCCAGCAAATGTTTTAATAACTTACCTGTTCCATGTTTCAGTTTTCTGAGTTACAAAATGGGAGCAGGAGGGCCAATGGATCTTTAATAAAGTGCTTGCTACGTACAGATAAAAAACAGTCTTCATACCGAGTATTTGATGGCATCTGCTCAGTAATAGATATATGGTCTTCATAACTTCCTTGGTCCGTAAAATCAAAAATCCATTAGGAATACTGTTAGAAGAATAGGGTTAATACTGATAAATGTCAATCAGAAGGCAGTCTACCGTGTGTTTCAGACAAAATTCTCTGTCTACATTGCACCAAGGTGTAAGAGTGGAACTGTGCTGGAACCACTCAGTCAGGTCCTTGGAAACTCCATGAAAGACAAAGGATCATTGGCCTGTTTTTAAATGTGACCTGGCAGTTAACTTAAATCCTAATGTTTTCCAGGAGTTTTTATATGATGCGATGCTATTGTCTTACTGCTAGTTACTACACCTCTCATTTCACTTTTATGATATGAATTTTCTTTTATTCATTAAAAACATTGCCTATTCGAAAAAACACATTGTGAAGGAATTTATATTTCTCTTTTTCCTCATACTTCTTTCTTCCATGTTATAAATGTGCCCATTGTTTGAATTTATTGTGTGCTCATAAATCAATACTTTCGTGCAGTAATAAAAATAACTTATTGTAATGGTAACAGCTCCAAAGGACTCCTGACTATGAGTGGCATTTTATTTAATTCAGATCTATGTTCCATTCCCCAACTAATGGCACACTGTGGGTTATAAAGTGATTAAAATTGTTGTCAAACTGGCCTCCTGGAAGGAAGGAGCCAAACTTTTTTTCCTGCAGCTGGTAGATCTGTAGGATCTATATTTGACTTCTACAGCTGGAAAGCATAGAAAAGCTAGCGTAGGAATAATAAGCCAGGAAATTATAGAAAAATGACTGGTTTTTCTCCAATATCTCTAGTAACCACGTTTAAACAACAAAAACAAAGCAGTAATCAGTATTGCTGGGTTTTGAAAGTTAATGGAACTACAGACAAAGAGATTTGCCTACAACTACACAGTAAAACATTAGAAGAGGTAAGAGTATAATAGATCTTTTGAGTCAAGTCTCTAGTGTCTTTATTACTGTATTTCTATCTTTAGTTCTTTAAGGGTCACTGGATTTCTTTCTTATTTTTTAAAATTTATGTTTACTCTTTTTAATATTGCTGAAACTTCTCTTTATAATATTCCTGAGAGATACACAATCTATAGAATTGCTATTTTTTTGAACTTCAGCACTTGCAGTCCACTTCACAAACATATTTCCCCAATAATGAAAGGAAATGATTAGGAACACTCTAATTCATTTATTAACTGAAGATTCTAAAGAAGTAGATGAAGTTAGCTTTTGGTAAGGCTAAACAAATGCCTAAATAAATGATAGTTTGGAATCACCTTTGCAGCTCATTTTCAATTTGCTACACTGGTGTATAAGAGACGCCACACATAAATGCGTGTTAATTCTTGATGGTATTACTGGATACCAGAAACTTGTTAGAACTCCAGAGATATTTTTCAGAGAACTGGTAATCTATGCAAGTTGCTGTAAATGAGAAGTGCAATCAGCTTGCCATCATCAGTTATGGCTTCCTGGCTTTTAGTGTTCTAAGAGATCTACTATCTGTGGTCAATTAGAAGAAGAAACTGCTTCTGAGAGAAGCAATACACATGGGACCTACAATACAGCTAATTGTACACCCTTCTGTATTTCTATCTGTTGAAATATCAGTACATACTGAGTGTAATGAACAATATACAGACGAGAGCTGCAGTGACCTAGTGTATGTTTATGTTTCAGCACCACAATTCCTCTCTCATCTTCTTAAGAGGCTTGATCAAGGTATAACTTTAATCTTTAACCCATCAAATTTATTTTTATCAATCTGTAACCTCAGCTTTTTCTCTGCAGAAAAAACGTTATATACACACTAAACAGTCATGATAAAAGGAAAACAAAACTTTTGGATACTGACTTAAAACCTAAGCTCCCTAAGGCTTAACCTAAAATAAGATATATCTGTTAAACATCAAGCAGTTTTTAAAACTCTCCTTGAGATTCCCCCTGTCCCCTCACAGCTTTCTCCATGATTCATGATATATCCTGTATCTGCTCACACTATGAATCTTTTGAAGTTCAGGTTTGTAAGTCACTTTTCTAATAGACCAAAACCCACACTAAGAACTGAAACAAAAATAAATCGGTAAAAAGAACAGGTGTCTGCTTAAAGACTGTACATTTATAGCCATGTTTTTTTATGAGCCCTGAGCAAAACAAATTCTGCAAAAAAGACTTCTTAGCTCATCTTCTAATGGGGAAAAATCCATCAATATTTGCAGAGAAATGGCGAATATTTTAAAAGCAAAAAAAGAATTCTGCTTTTGCAACATTTCTTTAATATACAATAAAATTTAACACTGGGGTTTTGCACTAAGTAGATCTCTGCTGCTCCCTTGCTCTTCAGAGAAGCTTCAAGAAAATCTACAAGTTGGGTTGATCTGATCTTTTTTCCTAACTTGTTACTTAACCTTCTACTTGCCACAATCAAAGGAGGCAGCACTAACAGAAGAGCAGTAATAATCACTGGGGCAAAAAGCACCCAGGAATCTGACAGGCAAAGGATGGTCTGGGTTTCAGCTTTTGATACAGGTTTCTTTGTGACCACTGGTGAATCTTACCACCTCTGCATCTGAGGATGCCAACTGTCAATGGCACACGAGCAGGTCTGATGAGTATAATTGTGCCATTTTTTGCAGCCTTCTTACCTTAACGTTCTTCCCAGGGCAGTATGTGCTGCAGAGATGTGCCATGTGCAGGTATTCTGTAAGGGTTAATGAGTTCCAGCAGGGATTCATGTTCAACTTGCTTGCTGTAACGTCCCTATATCTAATACCAGATATAGGAAAATGCTCACCACTGCAGAACCCTAACACACAGAAACACTGTTGTGTAGAAGATATATTGTGAGATCACTTAGGACTTGAAACTGCCCTAGGCCCTTGTGTCACTCATGAACATGCATTACAAGATGTCACTGAGAGAGTTCAGGTGCACTTTATAAAAAGTTGTTGTGCTTGTATATGTTAATTTTCATGTTTTCCTTCTGAATGTTTTTCCTATATCTATGTTTATTCTGTGACTTGTGGCTAATGCACGCTTTCTAGCTGAAATCAGCTAAGCCTCTGTTGGTACTTGACATCTGCTGACAATATTCAACAGTGCGTACAGTATTCTAACGACTTCATACAGATAAGGGGGGGGGGAAAGAGCACCAGCATTCATGGTGTTATCTCAGATTCTTTGCTCAGATTTTAGTGGTAAAAAAACACTTGCAGAAAAGAGAAGGAATGAAATTGTGCTTCACAGACACATTAGTGACAAAACAGAAGGCATCAACAAGCAATTTCCTCAGACTTAATAGGTGTCAAACAAGAATTCTAGACAGAGCCATCGGATCCAAACCAAGCAAATGAAGGGATGAGGCTCAAAACTAAAAGTAAGTTATGGCTGACTAGCTGATGAAATAGGGATACCAAAATCAGACTTCAGCCTTCAATGGATCTTCTCAAAGTTCTGACATGGCTATATAAAACAAAAGCTTGTGACCTGAAATCTTAGTGCCCTGCTTGGTACATGCCTTACTGCTATGTAACTCTGTTATCATGAACACGATGACAGATACAGCTTATTTACGTTTTCTTTAAGAATGCGCTATGTTCATAGAATCACAGAATGGTTTTGGTTGGAAGGGACCTTAAAAGTCATCCAGTTCCACCCCCCCTGCCATGGGCAGGGACACCCTCCACTAGACCAGGTTGCTCCAAGCCTCATCCAGCCTGGCCTTGAACACTTCCAGGGATGGGGCATCCACAGCTTCTCTGGGCAACCTGTCTCAGTGCCTCACCACCCTCTCCAGGAAGAATGTCTTCCTGACAGCCAATCTAAATCTACATACTTTCTATTTAAACCTGTTACCCC
>NW_010258128.1:0-3837 GCF_000690775.1 Eurypyga helias
ACCCCCCTCCCCCCCCAAGTAGCTATGACTATAATGTGATTCACATTTAGTTTTAAATTCTAGCTTTCACCATGGTCTCATAGAAACAAAACTTCTCTGCGAAGCACAGAACTGCTTTGCAACGTCAACAGATTCAAAGGAAAATCAAATCCCTCCCCCCCGCCAAAGAGCTTCTCAGTCAGTTACCTGCAAAAGGTGGCGGGGAGGGGGTTCAAATCAGTTTAGGTTAAGCTCTTTTAAAAAGTAAGGACGACTCCTCCCCCTTTTTCCACCGTGTGAGCTAGGAGTTTATGGCATTCGTATACTTTTTAACATTTAAAAGTAAGGATTTTGTACAGTAATGATTAATACTTAAACATAAATATTCTCCTACATTATATACTAGTTTCTCTTTGTACATGCGGGGAGAAAAAGTATTTTCAACAAACATGGCACATGCTATATGCATTTCCTCCTCGGTAGCTTGGCTACGGTAGCTGGGGCGAAGAGGGTAAAAGCGAGACTCGGCGGCGAGCGGGCGACGGTCCATGAGCACAGTCTGAAGATGGAAGAAGCGGAGAGAGGGAGCTGATTCCTCCTCCAGGGTCAAGAGGCTGATCTACCGAGTGCCCCAAAAAAGCACCAGCGCACACCTCTAGTGTAAACGTTAGCGCAGCAGGCCGCGTTATCACTCAGTGCTTCCCAGAAGCTGCTTCCCCCCACTTTTTAAAAGATTTTTTTCTTTTTTAACAGGTGTGAACAGCTGGTCATTTTTTTTTCAGCAAGAAAAAACAATATCAGCCAGTAAAGCACACGACAGTTGTCGTCCAGGATAAAGCCACGCAACCTGGCACACGTAGGGCAAAGAACCACAAAATGAAAACTCAGTACACTTAGAATAATAATAATAATTATTAAAAAAGCATTAGGAGGACGTTTTTCTGTCTACACTGTACATACAGATGTTATGCTTGGAAAGCTGCTGTCTCACACAGTCATAACATGAGTCAACATTGCTTAAGGTATAAATCCAACACGGTTACAACTAAGCCAATTCACTGAGTAGCCTCCTTCGAGACAGCGCTCTCTTAGCTGCGGTTTGTGCTGAGGGCAACGCTGCAGGACGAGAGGATCCTGGAACACAAGAATTTGACGGGCAAGCGACCGAATCGCGTGTTGGCAGGCGCGCGTTTCGCTCTCAGTGCTAACTTGACTTCTGCAAGGAAAGCAAAGTCAACAACTAGGGCTCTGATCCTGCAACTCTGCCTACCCGGGCAGGACCACCGGCTCCACCAGACCCACCTCTGCAGCTCAGGTCTGGGGAAGAAAACAGGTGACGTCTGAGGACAGCTGAGGTGAGGCTCTGGGGACTAGCTGGAGCAGCAGTTGCTTCCATGAGTAAAGGATGCAGGGCGGGGCCGGAGAAAAAGCTCCCCCCCAAGCGTATGGATGTGATCTCCGTTTGCTTTACTTCGCGGAACGTATGATGAACCGATCCAGTTGTCAAATACTTTTTTCTCTAAAGAGTGAAATATACTTTCCCCTATAAGAATCCAAAAGCATCATTAACAGCACTTAAACTTGGTTTGTGAAACAGAAAGAAGTCTGAATACAAAAATAATTCAAGCAGATTCTCTTTACAAATTGTATAGTGAATTCAGTATTTGGCAAGACCGTTTTTACGACATAATGAGCTCCTGAGTGTTTGTCTATTAGCTAAAACTCTTCTATTTTCCTTAAGCCATAAAGCAAAGAAAACCATATACTCAAGTTATACTGAAGTCACGACTTCATTTATGAAAAGAGGTTTGACCAGAAACTCAGTGCAAGTGGCAAAGTTGACCATTACTGTACAGTATCTGCAAGAAAATAAAATAACTCCACATTGCTCAAGTGGCACGAAATGGCTGTGCCACAAAAACTGTCTATAATAAAATCTCAAATAAGTTTCCAACATTAAAATTTTATAAATAAGTACAAATCGAATGATATTGCTGAACTGTGAACTGAGAGAGAAAAAAAAGAAGTATCGTGTAACAAGTTACCAAACTAGTTCTAGCATCGAAGACAAAAAGGAATGTTGGAACTTGTTTATACAATAGAAATGAAAGCTTCCAGTTTGTAGGATGAGAAAAATTGAGGCATGCAGGGACTTTTGCATATGGATATATATATTTTATATATATTATATATAATATGTACAGTTTAGCTATAAAACTTTGATGTGTAAAGAAGCTGTCTTCAATGAAAAATTGAACATTCAGAGGAAATTCCTGAGTTAGGGTTTTGTGACATGGGCCACTGAGAAAAAAGCTGCGGTTGGGTCCTCAGAGGTGTTATGTCCATCCCTGTTAAGATTGAAATCAACATACAAAAAACAGACAGTGTCGCCACTGCTTCATTCCCTGCCTGAGCAAGGGGATAGCACCATTGTGAAGAGAACTCCTGCTTGTAGAGAGGAGGGAATACTTAAAAACAGTATTGCTGCTAAGACCACTGTAGTGTGCACCAAATACGTTCTTCTAGACAACAAATGAACACTGCCACTGGCTGACTGAAGAACACCTGACCAGGTGTAACGTTAAGGTTACAAGTCACTAGGTGTAATCTTTCCTGGGTTGTTCATCTGTTGTACATTTATCAGTCATTTCCTGACAGAAGTCTACCGTGACCGTTTGGCTGCTCTGCTCTGGTGGAAGCTCTCTCTCGGGGTAAGTACCTGTGTTGGCTCCATCCAACGCCCCACCGGCCGAACAATTCTCTGAGACGTTGTTGGGCAGCCAGGGCGCTCCCAGTTGCACCGAGCCTTGCTCCGAGCAGCACTGCATGCTTTCTCCAATGCACTGGGAGGTCACCAGGCTCTGCTCTGCGCCAGCTGGGGAAGGGCTGATGGTGGTGGCGGGCTGTAGATCCATGGGGCGGAGAACGGGGCAGTATCGGTGGAGAGCTTGGATCTGTTCCGGGCTCTGCATGTCTCTACACACTTCTTGAGAAAGACACGAGAAGTTGTCTAACAATTCTCCCATGCTCGCTTTCAGCTGGTTCCTTTCCGAGAGCAATTTCTCTTTCTCACACACCTGAAAAAGAAAGAAGGCAACTTAGGCCGAGGAAGGGCCAACCGCTGGCTGCACTCTCCAGGCACGTATGCAGCAGTACCCAAGAAGAACACCGACTCGCCACAGTTATTTTTATATGGGCAGAGGAAAAGTCACCGAGACATCGGGTTTTTGACCCCTGTAAGGTTTGTGTCGACTGCAGTTTGGGAAACATCTGGAGAAAAACATTTGAGTGGGAAGAGGACAGAGTCACAAGTTAGTTCCCTTAATAAGGCTGCTTGATGGATGATTCAGAAATCTCTGAAAGAAGCACTTTGATGGAGAAAAGCCATTGGCCATCTAAGCAAGAAACCAAGGTTTAGTTCCTGAAGCGAGGATATGCTGCACAAGTTCAGTTCACCCTCTAACTCCCAGGTCGGTCGGTCAGGTCGGGTGCACCCGCTTTGGCCCCTGTGCCAGCTGAACCCCTGTTATCACTCTGAGGTGCGTTATTCAGAGGAAAGGATCTGGGTAAGAGTGTGCTTTGTGGCCGGCACCGCAGCTCCTGTTCTTATGTCCTGGCGCATAACAGTTTGGGTTTGACCTAATCAAGATATTTTTATGAAGATGTATGTGAAAACCCTAAAGGTCAGTGGGCTTCTTAACACTCAGTACAAGCTCAGTGTCATTTCCCCTTTGTCCTGCTCAGGCTCTGCCTCCTCTGCTTCCAAACGTCCTCCCCTGTCAACACCTACCTGGAGCGTTTTCAGGGTTTCACTGTGTCAGCAGGCGGCTCTAGGAGGGGGCGGGTGAGAGGCAGGAC